>NW_007258471.1:38408-40403 GCF_000164805.1 Carlito syrichta | reverse complement strand
GGGTCTTGAACCCACGGGCTCAAGCAATCCACTCACCTCAGCCTCCCAAAGGCGCGGGATGACAGGCTGAGCCACCGAGCCCGGTTGTGTTTTCTTTTTAATACAGGAAAGCATAAAAATTTTTATTCTCTTGAGATAACTACCAGGAGAATATACGCTGTTTTATCTGGTGAATAGATTAATGTCTCTTTTTTGTGTTTGGTTTCTTCCAATCCTTCCTGCTTCCTGGACTTTAGCACTTAACAATGCAATTCCATGGAAGAAATTTTCAGTCAGAGGTGCCATGAGCCAATGGGAATTTTAACATCTCTCCAGTCCTAGTGTGAAGATGATGCAGATTTGGGCAAGTGAAGATACAGAGGAACAGATTAGAAGGCATCCCAATAGGCCAGGAAAGATTTGGTGATGATATTAATGAAGAGAAGCAACGGCAGTGACAGTCCAGAGGACTGGACAGGCAGACCCAAGAGCTATTTTAGAGGCAGACAGGATTGGATGGAAGGTTGTGTAGAAGGTGAGGGATGAGAAGGAGCCAGGGTTGACTTCAATTTGTGGATGATGGTGGTTTCTTTTCCTGATCTTCATAAAACTGGAGGAAAAGCAGATGTGGGGGAAAGACCGAAAGTTTAATATGAAAGAGATGAAAAAAACCCATAAAGGAACATTGTTTAAAAGTCTATGGCAATTGGAAAATTTAGAGGAAATGCATGATTTTTGAGTTAAATAGAAACTGCCAAATTGATCCCAGAAGAGATAAAATACTTAACTCAGTAGCCTTGGAGATGTTCAAAAATAGTTAAGATTTTATTTTTATTCATTATTATATTTTTCTGAGTCGGGGTCTCACTCTGTCACTCAGGCCAGAGTGCAGTGTCATGCTCATGGCCACTGTAGTCACAACCTGCTGGGCTCAGGCGATCCTTCTGCCTCAGCCTTCCAAGTAGCTGGAACCACAGGAGTACACCACCATACCCAGCTAATTTTTTTATTTATTATAGAGACAAGGTCTCTCCAAGGTGACCAGGCTGGTCTCGAACTCCTGGACTCAGGCAATCCTCTCATCTCCAACTCCCAAAGTGCTAGGATTACAGGTGAGAGCCGTGCCTGGCTTTTATTTTATTTTTTTTAAGGACCAGTCCAAAGTGCTGTAGCATCTCAGTCGTAACTAACCATAAAGGAAAGACAATTTTTACATTATTTAAGTTATTCTAGATGATTGAAAAATATAGATGAATGATAGCATTTTTTTTTCCCCAGATAGAAACCTTGAAGCAAAAAAGAATGCCTATCAGAATCAGAGTAAGTTGTGGCACATTTATACTATAGACAATCATATAGCTATTTTAAAAATAAATTAAATTTATAATTGCAAACATGGAAGGGTGAAGGAATGGAAACTTTCACACTATATTTTTAGCAAAATGTAGAGAAAGTATTTATAACATTATCCTATTTTTGTAAAAAGAAGTAACAAAAAAACATAAGTGGTGTATGGTGGCGTAGAATTTTTAACTTTCTATATCTTTTTTTGGAGTCAGAGTCTCACTTGGTTGCCTAGGCTGGAGTGCAGTGGCATGCACACAGCCACCACAGCCTCGACCTGCTGGGCTCAGGCGATCCTTCCACCTCGGCCTTCCAAGTAGCTAAAACTATAGGTGCGCGCTACCATGCTCAGTTTATTTATTTATTTATTTGCCTACTTTTTTTTATTATTAAACATATTTTTTATTTTAAAATTGTGGGGTACAGTTAAGGGTTAGGTATACAAATATGCATCATTCAGGGACCCTTGTTGATAAGGGGTGTCCCTCCCGTCCCCAGACAGATATTGACTACCATTAATCCCACCACCCTTTCCCTCCCTGTCCCCCCCATAGATTCTCACCACTGTTGATCCTTTTCTTATAGTGTTATGATAGATGTTCAAGGTCCACTTATAAGTGAGAACATGTGATACTCAGATCTTTGTTTCTGTGAGAGGTCACTCAGTATTAT
>NW_007258471.1:13980-38252 GCF_000164805.1 Carlito syrichta | reverse complement strand
GGCCACTCGTATGTCTTCTTTTGTGAAGTGTCTGTTCATATCTTTTGCCCACTTTGTAATGGGGTTGTTTGTTTTTTTCTTTTCAGCATGTTTGAGTTCCTTGTAGATCCAAGATGTTAGGTCTTTGTCAGACATGGAGTTGGCAAAGACTTTTTCCCAGTCTGTGGGCTATTTCCCTGTTCTCCTGTCTCCCTGTTTGATGGTTTCTTTGGCTTTGCAGAAGCTTGTCAGTTTAATGAGGTCCCACTTGTCTATCTCATCTCTTATGGCCCGTGCCTGTTCAGTAAATGGTGCTGGGAAAACTGGCTGACCACATGCAGAAGACTCAGACAAGACCCCTATCTATCCCATACACAAAAATTAAGTCTAAATGGATCAGAGACCTAAATGTAAAACCTCAAACCATAAGAACCTTAGAAAATGCAGGACACACCCTTATGGAAACTGGAAATGGCATCCAATTCCTGAACAAAACCCAAAACGTATGGGCCATATTGTTTTTCTTTATTGTAGAGACGAGGTTTCACCGAGTTGTCCAGGCTGGTCTCAAACCCCTGAGCTCAGGCAATCCTCTCTTCTCGGCCTCCCAAAGTGCTGGAATTACAGGCTTGAGCCACCATACCTGGCCAACTTTTTATATCTTTCAGTGGTTTTGTTACTATGAGGATACATTAGTTTTATGATAAAAAGAAAAACTCATCAGGTTTCCTATATGTCGATTTTGAGGAATCGCCAAGATATCTAAATGGAAATGCTAAGTGGTCAAGATGCTTTGAAGTATAATGTTTGGGAGAGGTATGGACTAGGGTCATTGGACGGAGTCACACAGCTGGGGACAGAGTCACGGAAGTGGACAGGACTGCTAGATGGGGTGTGTAGGTGAGTGAAGGTAAAACTCAAAGATATGTTCAGTGGAGGAGGAAGAGCCAGTGAAAGAGACACGGGTGGAGCAACAAGAAATGCCACTGGAAGACAAGTGTGTCTGGGAAGATAGACATGGAGTGGTCCAGGATTAAGATGAACCTCACCTTGGTAGAATGGTCTTCATGGATATCTCAGAATTCTATAAGAGAAATAAGCTGCGCCAGGCGTGGTGGCTCACGCCTTTAATCCCAGCACTTTGGGAGGCCGAGGTGAGAGGATTACCCGAGCTAACAGGTTCAAGACCAGCCTGGGCAACTTGGTAAGAACTTGTCTCTACAATAAATAAAAAAAATTAGCTGAGCATGGTGGTGTATGCCTGTAGTTCCACTACTTGGAAAGCTGAGGTGGAAGGATCACCTGAGCCAGCAGGTCAAGGGTGCGGTGGCTGTGAGCATGCCACGGCATTCCAGCCTGGATGACAGAGTGAGACTCCAACTCAAAAAAAAACAAAAAAAAAAAAAAGAGAGAGAGAGAGAGAGGGAGAGAAATAAGCCCTCCTCTCCACCCCTCATATCCTTTCCACCACAAACTAACTCTTCACAGATTCTAAGACAACATGAGGTCAGATATTTAAAAGTACCATTCATTCTCGGGTTTATACACCCGTTGGGAATGGAGGACACTGGGGTCAATTTATGAACATACTAATGCTCAGGGACACTTCGGGAATAGAATTTTCTTTCTTTCTTCCTTTCTTTTTTTTTTTTATTTGGAGCCCCACTCTGTCGCCCAGGCTGGAGTGCAGTGGCATGCTCACGGCCACCGTAACCTCAGGCAATCCTTCCGCCTCAGACTTCCAAATAGCTGGAACCACAGGCATGAGCCACCACGCCTGGTTTATTTTTTGATTTATTGTTGAGATGAGAGCTCGCCATGTTGCCCAGGCTGGTCTCGAACCCCTGAGCTCAGGCAACCCATTCACCTCTGCCTCCCAATGTGCTGGGATGACAGGCATGAGCCACTGCGTCCAGCTGAGAACAGAATTTTCTAGCAGAGGCATCACTGAGGAGCTGAATGGAGTGGATTTGTTAGGGAGACTCGTGCTTGTAGTAGGCAGTACCCAGAAGACTTTACACCAGTCATTCCAGTTAGAGTGCAGGAGACAGCCAGGCTGGTGGCTCAGCCTATAATCCGCACCTTGGGAGGCTGAGGTGAGTGGATTGCCTGAGCCCGCGGGTTCAAGACCCACCTGGGCAACTTGGTGAGACCTCATCTCTACAATAAATCAAAACATCAGCCGGGCGTGGTAGCGCGCGCCTGTAGTTCCGGCTACTCGGAAGGCTGAGGCGGAAGGATCGCCGGAGCCCGGCAGGTGGAGGCTGCGGTGGCCGGGAGCGGCCTCTGCACTCCAGTCTGGGCGACAGAGTGAGACTCCCACTCAAAAAAGAAAACAAGAAAAAAGAAAAATAAATAAATAGATAAAGTGCAGGAGACTGTAAGTGTACATGAGACCTCTCCCTTCCTTTCCAATTCCACTGCCATTGCCCGAGTTCAGCGCATAATGAACCAGTCCTCCGCCTGTGGCTTCTCAGGGCCTCCATCTAATGTTATGCAGGTTGCGTACTGCACAAGGGTTCGTGAGTGTAAGTGAAGCTGAAATTTAGCTCCGTCTACGAAGCCATGGGTGCTTGTGTAGGCTGCTTCTTTCTGATCTTTCTCACACAGGGACGGTGGGTTTGCCAAGTCTTGACCTTGCAGGGCTCGGTTTGCCCAGAGGGGTTGCCTCTTTCTATTTGCACAGTGATGTTGAAGCAGCTAGTGTGTGACAACAGTAAACCAAACACAATCTCTGCCCTCAAGGTTAAGGGTTAGTAGAGGTAGATAACTTCACACACAACTAGCAGCCAAGTAAACACTTTAAAGAACAATTGCTATCGTATCAGCTTGGGGTTCAAAAACCTCCAAAGGCTCCTTGTTGCCTACCTTAGCCTTGGATTTAGAATTTTGGGTCATCTCTCCAAGCTAATCTGGACTCCTCCAGGTGGACTGCTTTGATCACTGTCGCTGAGCCCATAGCTGTGATCACTGGCTTAGAACATATACCCTTCCACCCATCTCTCTTGGCACTCTCGCCCTTGGTGTGAGCTCAGTCTTCCCTCTCATGCTTCTCTGCCGCAGTTACTGTCTGGGCCAGTTTGGACTTGACCCATCCGTACAAGGCTGAGGGTTCCTACTCTTTAAGCTTTGGCCTTGACTCTCATTTTGCCTAAAGGAGGAACCTACAGAATCAGTAGAATCATTGCATTTTCAGCACCCAAGCAGAAGTGAGTTTGGTTGTACAGTCTGAAGATTCTGCTAACATTTGCCAATGTCCTTTCAAATATTTCTGCTAAATGCTTGTCCTTGAAACTGCGCGGCTACCTTGACAAGATAGATGGGCACTGCGAAATGATTTATGAGTGTTCTATTACTGCCTCTGGCCTACATATATTTTTGTCTCTTTCTTATTTATATCTTTCCTTCCTCAGCATGATACATCTTAATAAAGAAAACCAACACAGAGATACGTACATTACACTCTTGCTAATAATGTTTTTCTACTTACAAAAATGTACGCATTGAGATTGGGTCTGTGTTTTAAATTATGCAGACCAACATTGGTAAAACTGGACAGCAAATAAAAAAGAAGCATCAAGAAATGAGTTCATTTTGTTTTATTCTGAATAGCATTTGTAGTGTTTATCCCTTTTTCTGACTGTAAATACATATGTTCATTGTAGAAAATGTATAAAAACAAGTTGACAAAGAAAAAAATCCTATAATTATTCCACCATCCATAAATAACAACTGTTGACTTTGTTTTTTCTCTCCCTCTCCTCCCTCAAAGTCTTAAAGTTTTCTAGAATACCTGTTTATTAAAATAGATCATTCGGAAAGGACACTGTCCAAGACATTTACATATCCAGAATGCCCTTTCAAGTTTTTTTTACTCATAATATTAGTCTTGATCATTTAAATTTGGCTTGCTAGCTATCTGGCTTCAAAGTTTAAAATCATCAGCATAATTAGCAATATTTGAGATCTAATAATGGGAATTAAAAACACATTATTTAGCCGGGCTCGGTGGCTCAGCCCGTAATCCCACGCTTTGGGAGGCTGAGGTGAGTGGATTGCCTGAGCCCGTGGGTTCGAGACCCGCCTGGGCAACTTGGCGAGACCTCATCTCCAAAATAAATAAAAAATTAGCCGGATGTGGTAGCACGCACCTGTACTTCCAGCTACTCGGAAGGCTGAGGCGGAAGGATCGCCAGAGCCCAGCAGGTCGAGGCTGCGGTGACCGGGAGCAGCCACCGCACTCCCGTCTGGGTAGCAGTGAGACTCCAACTCAAAAAAAAGAATAAAAATAAAAATAAACACATTATTTGATTTTTTCACATAACACCTATATTTTCCAATAAAATAGTACAGGACATATTATCTGTGAGTAAGCTGGTAATGTGATTGTATTTTCATTATAATCAGTATCCTTGGGTATCTTTATTTAAAAATTATTTTATGGTAAAACTTACTTTTTTGGCTGAGAGCTGTGGCTCAAGCCTGTAATCCCAGCACTTTGGAAGGCCAAAGTGAGAGGATTGCCTGAGCCACAGCATTCAAGAACAGCCTGGGCAACTTGGCCAGACCCCATCTCTACAATAAATCGAAAAATTAATCAGGCATGGTAGCACACGCCTGTAGTTCGGGCTACTTGGAAGGCTGAGGCAGAAGGATTGCCTGAGCCCAGAGGGTTGATGCTGGGGTGACCATGAGCGTGCCACTGCACTCCAGCCTGGGCAACAGAGTGACACTCCAACACACACACACACACACACACGAATATCTTTTCTCCACTGTATTGTGTTTACACAGTGTTGAAGATCAAATGGTGATATTTTTGTGAGTCTTTTACTGAGCTTTATATTTTGTTCTATTGATCTCTAGGGATTTTTTTGAGTCAGAGTCTCACTCTATTGCCTGGGCTTCAGTGCAGTGGTACGCTGCTCACCACCACTGCGGCCTCAACCTGCTGGGCTCCGGCGATCCTTCCGCCTCAGCCTTCCAAGTAGTTGGAACTACAGGCCCACGCTGCTGTGGCCGACTAAATTTTTGATTTATTGTAGAGATGAGGTCCCACCAAGTTGTCCAGGCTGGTCTCGAACCCGTGGGCTGGGGCAATCCTTTTGCCTCGGCCTCCCAAAATGCTGGGATTACAGGCTTGACCCACCGCACCCAGTTTACACTCTGGGTCTTTTAAAATTAAAAAACAGACATATTTGTCATGTGTCATGAGAAATAAAGGGTAGGAGGAGAAAACAGTCCCTTGTGTACCAGGAATTAGCAACAATTAATTCCTCCATCCAACCATTTCTTGCCAGTTCCTAACTGGGACACCACAGGAATAGATGGCTCAGTGATGTCACCAGTTAGCTTCATGGAATAACAAAGTAATAAAACGAAATGTCTATTTCCTTGTATGACTTCCTCACGCTCAGTGTCTTGCTGGTGACGTCAGATGAAAAACATTCCAGCCTCATATGGCTCAGGGTAGGGGGAAAGGAGTTGTACCCTGACTTAAGAAAAAATTTCAAAGGCCGGACATGGTGTCTCATGCCTATAATCCCAGCACTTTGGGAGGCTGAGGTGAGAGGATCGCCAGAGCCTATGGGTTCAAGATCAGCCCTGGCAACTTGGTGAGGCCTCATCTCTACAATAAATAAAAAAAAATTAGCAGGGCATGGTGGCATGTGCCTGTAGTTCCAGCTACTTGGAAGGCTGAGGTGGAAGGATCGTCTGAGTCCAGCAGGTCGAGGGTGTAGTGGCCGGGAGCATGCCACTACCCTCCAGCCTGGGTGAGAGAGTGAGACTTCAACTCAAAAAAAAAAAAAAGAGAAAGAAAAAGTTTCAGATAAATACACAACATTTTTTTTTAAACAAGGAAGGAAAATACAAAAATGGAAACACCTTTTACTATTTGATTTGAAAATAAGGTGTCATTCAAGCCATAGTAGAAGTTTCTTTATATTGATGACAGGTTTCTGTTAGAAATAAATTTCTGGGACCAGGTGCGGTGGCTCACACCTATAATCCCAGCACTTTGGGAGGACGAGGTAAGAGGATGGCCTGAGCCCACAGATTTGAGACCAGCCTGGGCAACTTGGCAAGACCTCATCTCTGCAATAAATAAATAAAAAAAATTAGCCGGGCATGGTGGTGCATGCCTGTAGTTTTGGCTACTTGGAAGGCTGAGGTGAAAGGGTCGCCTGAGTCCAGTGGTTGAGGCGGTGGTGGCCATGAATGTGCCACTGCACTCCAGCCTGGAGACTCTGACTCCAAAGGAAAAAAAAAAACAAAAAGAAAGAAAGAAATTTCTGGTTTACCCTCAAATATGAGTCATTTGAATGAGGAAGATTTGGAGTGGCATTCTAGTGCACAAATCTATAGATGGGTAGACATGTGGACAGATGGAAACAGACATAGTTTCTCTTCTCCCAGCCCAAACTCAGATCATTTATTACGTACCATTTTGTAACTAAAACAGGTCATCTTTGCTGCACAGAAGCTGGTGTTGACAGCACTGGTTATTTCTCATTCTTTCTTTTTGATCACAGGCTATACAGGTGCTAGAACTGTTGTTAACTTCTGTTGTCTTTCTTCAGGCTGGTGCTGGGCGACTTGTCCTTTCTGGATGTGTTGTGATCATCATTGCAGCTAGAATATAATGTTCTCTTAACTGAAAGGGCCAGATGGAGTCATGACTTTTACAAAGACGTGGGTTTTTGGCTTCCAAGATCCACACGACATGTTCTAATGATTGGGCAGTTTTTCAGCATTCTTGACAACTGTAGGCTGTGAACAGTGGCTTTCTCCAGGTCCAAAAACATCTCCTGTCGCTTTGCGCTTTCTGAGTTGAAGCCAGCTTTTCCAAGAAACACTTTCTACTGTTGCTCATTGTGTTCCCAAATGAGGTAAATGAGTGCTCACTCACTGCTTAACTTGATTCTTCTCACTGACTCTCGCGCCTGCAGGTAAGCGGTAGAACAAGATTAGACTTCAGAATAAGAAGTCTTATTCATTCTTTCATGTATGCCACCACTTGTTCATTCGTTTATTAAGCACCTGTTGTATGTCACATATTGTTTCCAACAAGGCAAATCTCTTTCTTCAAGGAGCTCATGATACAACAAGGGATAGTTACATGTAAACCAGCAAAATGCAGCGTGACAAGAGCTAAAGTCGAAGTTTGATAGAGAATGGTAGAATGGACATTGGATCTCAGAAGGGGGAGGGAAGTAGGGGTGGAGGAACAAAAAAAATATATCTGTTGGGTTCAATGTGCATAGGAAGGTCGTGGGTACTCTTAAAGCCCAGAGCAAAATCTATTTGTATCCTCCAAAAGGAAAGAGAGAGAGAGAGAGAGAGAGAGCGAGAGCCCCGGGTGGCCTAGGAGCATCATGTACCCTATTCAACTTCGAGAATCAGAGAAGGCCACTGGAGCAGACGGCAGCTAAGACAAATCTAGGAGGACAGATAGGAATTCCAGTGACAGGACTGGAAGGTAGGGGAGGGCATCCAGAGGGTATTGTCTGAGTAACAGTCCAGAGAAAATGAAAAGGCAGGGGTGTCTTTTACAGGGAACAGCAGTTTTTGGGTTTTTTTTGAGTTGGAGTCTCACTCGGTCGCCCAGACTGGAGTGCAGTGGCCGCTCCCGGCCACCGCAGCCTCGACCTGCTGGGCTCTGGCGATCCTTCCGCCTCAGCCTTCCGAGTAGCCGGAATTACAGGCGCACGCTACCACGCCCGGCTGATTTTTTGATTTATTGTGGAGATGAGGTCTTGCCTGCCCAGGCAGGTCTCGAACCCGCCGGCTTAGGCAATCCACTCACCTCAGCCTCCCAAAGGCACGGGATTACAGGCTGAGCCACCGAGCCCGGCTGGAACTGCAGTTATTTAATTTAACTTTATTTATTTATTTTTAGTTGGAGTGTCTCTCTCTGTAACCCAGGCTGGAGTGTAGTGGCATGCTCATGGCCACTGAAGCCTCATAGTGACATGCTCACGACCACTGCAGCCTCTACTTACTGGATTCCGATGATCCTTTTGCTTCAGCCTTCCAAGTAGCTGGAATTAGAGGCATGGGACACCACGCCCAGCTAATTTTTTTATTTATTGTGGAGACGAGGTCTCACCAAGTTGCCCTGGCTGGTCTTGAACCCCCGGTCTCAGGCAACCCTCTCACCCCAGCCTCCCAAAGTGCTGGGATTACAGACTTGAGCTACCGTGCCCGGCCTCATGTAGGCATTTGGGATCTCCTGTCTCCAAACCTAGACAAAAGATCAAGTTCAAGCCATTTCAGTTACCATGTCAGGTATGACCAACTCAGTGGAAGATCCTACCTATCAGATAAGACCAGGAGAGTTCCTCACATACATTAAGAGAAGACTCTTTTACCTCAGTGAATAAAATGGAGTAGAAAGATAAATATTTACTTGAGGTCCTATCATGTGCCAATTACTATGCAAAATTTATTCCAGGCCTTTCTATAGAAGAAGATAGTAATTTAAGTGGTCACAAGTGCATGTATATAGTTAAACTTATAATTTGTAAAGTGTGTTTTGTGTATCTTAAGATATTATATTTTACTTAGTAGAATGTGACTTTAATGTTAAAGCAATCAAATAAATATTCAGTCAGAGTTTGTAACCCTGGCAAACTTCAACAAATTTGCACATTCAGTATTGATTTGGGGCCAGGCATGGGCTCATGTCTATAATCCCAGCACTTTGGAAGGCTGAGGTGGGAGGATCGCTTGAGCCCAGGAGTTTGAGAACAGCCTGGGCAACAAAGTGAGACTTCATCTCTACAAAAAAAAAAAAAAAAATCAAAAAATTATCCAGGTGTGGTGGCACATGTCTATAGTCCCAGCTACTCAGGAACCTGAGGCGGAAGGATTACCCGAACCCAGGAAGTCAAGGCTGCAGAGCTGTGATCATGCCACTGCACTCCAGCCTGAGTGACAGGTGACAGAGAGAGACTCCAACTCAAAAAAAGAAAAGAAAAGAAAAGAAAAAAAGATGGATTTGGATCAAGGTAACCTTTCTCCTCCTTGGGATGAAAATCTCGGCCGCTAAATAAATCAGTAACAGACACTTCTGCTGGTAAAACAGGCCAAGCATTATCTTCCCGGGACTTCTCAGATCGATGGTTTAGGGTGTTGAAGGAATACCTTGTCGAACTCACTTAAAAAAAATAAGTTCTTAGTCCTCGCAACAGAAATGGAGCCACAAAGCTCGTTTACATTTACGAACTTGCTTTTGGTGTGAGTCATGGGCGATGAGGATCTTGATTTCTTAAGAAGGGCATAGAAGCTGAGCTAACCTTGAATTTCCTCAGCGGCTTTGTGTAGTGCCTTTGGCATACTGTTACTCAATGCATTTTTGCTGATCCCGTATCCAATTAGCCAGATATCTGTATCTACAAAGAAAGCATCTCTTCACGCCAGATAGGAGCTGCCAGACAGCCTGTGTTTGTAGGACTGCCCTATAGGCCTGAACCTTTGCCCATCAATGAGTGATGAATTAGGTTGCGTTCGCACAGCAGCCCTAATTCCTGGCTATGGCATCTGGGTAAAATCTGACTGTGGCAGCTGTCCTGAGCACATGCTTCCTTCTTTCTTCTCCCAGGCTTCTGGGCTGGCCCTGCTGGTTGTTTTTCCTGCTCACATCTGGCAAGCGTCACTGGATCTTAGGGCGAGAGAGGATTCCAGTGTAACATTTTGATCCATTGCAAGTGCTGGAGCCACTGAGCCAGGGCAGCCACAGGTGCGAACGTGATGAAACTTGGTGCCTCTGATGGCAGAAGCCTGGGTTAACCTTAGAACCTTAGGAAAGTCCCCACCAGGCAAAAGGGACTCCAGAGTTAATGATTACTGTGAAAGCAGGAGTAAAGACACAAATGAGAGCACATGGGAGACAGAGGGACTTGACGTTGAAAATGAGATGGAGAGAGAATTCTGAATTACAAATCAGAGGAAGAGTCTCTTGCCGCATCTGTGAAAAATGAATGGGTTGGCTCTACTGACCAGTGGCAACAGAAGCCAAGGGAATACGATTCTAAAATATTTGGGAGCATTTCATACAAAAACGAGGAGATTTAGAATTAAGTAGAGAGGGCCGGGAGTGGTGGCTCATACCTGTAATCCCAGCACTTTGGGAGGCAGAGGATTGCCTGAGACCAGGAGTTTGAGACCAGCCTGGGCAACTTGGTGAGACCTCGACTCTACAATTAAAAAATTAGCTGGGCATGGTGGCCATGCCTGTATTTCCAGCTACTTAGAAGGTTGAAACAGAAGTGGAAGGATGGCTTGAGGCCAGTAGTTCAGGATTAGCCTGAGCAGCATGGTGAGACCTCATTTCTACAAAACATTTAAAAACTATCCACATGTGGTGGTGTACGCCTGTGTTCCCAGCTACATGGGAGGCTGAGGTAGAAGGATTACCTGAGCCCAGCAGGTCGAGGCTACATTGAGCAGTGATCATGCCACTGCACGTCAGGCTGGGTGACAGAGTAATTCCCTGGCTCAAACAAACAAACAAACAAACAAAGAATTACATATAAGGACAAATGGAAAATGAAGGCTCTTTCGAGGGGGTTATCAGAGGGCCATTGGAGAGGCTGTAGTTTTACAACGTTTGTGTCCGACTGTGGATTTGCAGAAGGTATCTGTCGGAGCTGGGCTGAAAGCCGGATTCGGGAAGTGGGTGGAGCCCGGAACAGCCAGGGTGCTCTGAGATGGCCTCCACGTGGGGCAGAGTATGGGAAACCGTGCAAATCCTAGGGCTGCACAAAGCGGAGTGGCCCTTGGGGTAGCACTTAGAGGTGGCTTTCAAAGGACACTCCCCTTTGAAACATTGCTCTGTGCTGGCAGAAGGGCTGTGATTTCTTCAGATCAGCTGATAGGAGACTCTGATGTTTACCAGCTTCAGGGAGATCGGGCCATTGTGATTTTTTTTTTTCCCTGTAGTAAAACTAGCCCCAGCCAGCCTGACAGGGAATTTACTGCCTGAGCTATTTTCCAACATGAGTTTTACTGGCAAAACCAGGCGTGAAGGGGCCTGTTGACACTGACTTTATTTTTACTGCCAGCTTTCAAGTGGGAAGAGGGAAATTAAGAGTAAAGGTTAGCAGGTGAGCAGAAGAACCCTTGCCCTGTCACTGGCGGGCGCGTGTGCCTCTCCGTGCGTGCGTGTGTGTACCTGTGTCTATGTGTGTGCAGGCTTCTCCAAAGGCCAAGCGTGTGCCCTGCTCTGGTTGACAAGACCTGGTCACTTGTCTGTAGGTATTGATGCCAGGTGGGGTGTGGTGCAAAATGTGTGGATTCTTTGGCTCCTTTCTAAGATAGATTTTAGAGTGGCCAGCAAAGTTTTCAAACAAAGTTTATGAGAGAAGGAAAAGAGGAGGGACAGAGAGACATGCCAGAGCCGGCATGGGCGGCAGAAGCCACACCTTTTGCGCTTTACAGTAGGTCTGATATACCTTCATGATGGTTGAAATGTTAAAGACGGTAGAGCCCAGGTAATTGCTGCCCTCTCAACTCTGATGGGAGGAGGGGTGGTCTTATGATCATTTCTATGGTTTTGATCAGTTAAAGGGTGGCATTGAGCTTTTTACCTACAACAGAGAACCTGAAGAACTTTTAGTAATTATGCGCTGAAAGCTTGGGCTGTCCTAGTCTTACCTGTGATGGGATTTTCTTTTAGTTTGCCAAGAGGGTGGGGAAGGCTGCCAGCTTGGCCTGCAGTAAAATGTACTTTTAAAAGTGTCTGAATGCTTCCTAAAACCTACCTAGGGGAAATTTATCTATCTGTGTCTAACCTGTGTTAGCTACCCTGCCTCAGGTATGATAACAGGCGCCTGGCTGGTTGTTTGGCAGTTTCCTACTTGTTTATTGTAAAGAAGGTAAATCAGTCTGCAGGGTTTTCTGGATTGGAGAGCAAGGAATATTTACTGTCAACAGAATGAGGGCAAGGAGATATAAGATACTGAACTCCAGGGTGCATCTGGTGTCAGGGCAAAAGCGTAAAAAGGTGGGGAAGCCAATTGCCGGGCAGTTCTGTCTTGAATGAAACTTTTAAGCATTGGGGTGGGAAATACAGCTTGGAAAATTGCCGTCTGGTCAACACACCAACCAATAGAACTAAACAGGGTAGGACTCAAATTCGGTTTCCTCGTTTTAAAAAAATGATTATTTTTTAATTCCCCAAAGGATAGCAGATGGAGTATTACCAGGCGGAGATGAGAACTTGAATGAAGAGTTAGAAGGCAAGTCTCTGGTTTATTTCCAGAGAAATTGAGCATCCAGGGACTATCATTACTGGGAACACTACCCACAGGAATTGTTCTCCACCGAGAAGGAAACCAGGAAATTGTTGTTCTACTCAGGACTGATCCAGGAGCCATGAAAGCCATTACTTCAGAAGACTTCGAAGATTGTTTGCTGAACAAGGTAAGGACAGATGCTGGGCTTTCCTGTGCACCCCTCTTCCCTGTGTATCCCCACTCCTTCCCCCAGCCTTGATCCCGAAAGGATTTCAGGATGCTTCAAAAGATACACACTCCTCATAAGGTATTTTGGAACTTAACTAGACCCTTCTCTTTGAGGGTCTAGTGCCCAGAGGCATAGAGTATAGAACGGAGAGTTGGAATCTGGGCTGGAGCTCCAGCTCTGCCACTGATACTTGTGTGGTCACGAGTCACTTAACCTGCCTGAGGGCCAGATGTGGTGGCTCATGCCTGTAATCCCAGCACTTTGGGAGGCCAAGGCAGGAGGATTGCTGGAGCCCAGGAGACCAAGACCAGCATCGGCAACATAGCCAGACCTCATCTCTAAAAAAATAAAGGCTGGATGCGGTGGCTCAACCCTGTAATCCCAGCACTTTGGGAGGCCAAGGTGAGAGAATTGCCTGAGTCCAGGGGTTCGAGACTGGCCCATGCAACTTGGCGAGACCTCATCTCGACAGTAAATCAAAAAATTAGCCGGAGATGGTGGTATGCGCCTGTCGTTCCAACTACTTCGAAGGCTGAAGCAGAAGGATGCCCTGAGCCCAGGAGGTCAAGGCTGCAGTGGCCATGAGTGTGCCACTGCACTCTAGTCTGAGCAACACAGTGAGACTCCAACTCAAAAAAAAAAAGAGAAAGAAATAAAAAAAATTAGCCAGGCATGGTGGTACATGTCTATGGTCCTAGCTACTTGGGAGACTGAGGTGGAATGATCACATGATTACTGCCTGAGCTATTTTCCAACATGAGTTTTACTGGCAAAACCAGGCGTGAAGGGGCCTGTTTACACTGACTTTATTTTTACTGCCAGCTTTCAAGTGGGAAGAGGGAAATTAAGAGTAAAGGTTAGCAGGTGAGTAGAAGAACAGGAGCAGGAGTTTGAGGCTACAGTGAGCCAGGATTGTGCCACTGCACTCCAACCTGGGTGACAGAGACCCCTGCTGAAAAAACAAACAAAAAACAATCTGCCTGAGCCTCTGCTTTCTTCTCTGTAAAATGCGAGTGATATAGGGACTTAATGGGGTCATTGAAAAAGAGCAAATGAAATTAAGACAAAGTTTTTTAAAACTGTGAAACTGGCCATTGCTTTTGTTCAGTTCTGGCCAGGCCATGTGTTCATTGACCTATGGCCACCATGCATTTGTTAAACCCTGACCCAACCATGTAGCTCTTTGAACTCTGGCCAGGCTGTGTTTTACTAAACTTTGGCCCCCTCCCCTATCTTCGGGAGGTGAATCTTCTCTCTCTAATCTACTTTCTAAATAAATGATATTTTCTAATCTAAAAACAACAGCAATAACAAAAAAACCCCATGAAGCTGCTAAGTTTTTAAAAAATATTCTACTTTTAGAACACATCAATTAAGAGCTCATCTGATTTCTTCTAGATAGAGTCATAGGCTCTTAAAATGTTAAACTTGAGGGGACTTTAAATATTATCTAACACAGATGAGGCTATTAAGGCATGATGTTAATTTTAAAACAAAAATACTTCAACTGACTAAGAGGTAGGGACTAGCCTGTGGTTTTCATGCCGTCACAGGTAAATAAAGCAAAAGATAATTATCATAGTGATAAGCATATTTCTTAGGCTAAACCATTAACAGAGATACATAAGGAAAAATCTATGAGAATAAAAATTATAATCAACAAAGTGATTTCCATTATTCCACTTTTGAGGGCTCTACATGGAAGAGATGCTGATTTTGTATTTTTTTTTTTTTTTTCTGAGTTGGAGTCTCAATCTGCCACCCAGGCTGGAGTGCAGTGGCACATTCCTGGATTGCTCAGGCAATCCTTCCACCTCAGCCTTCCAAGTAGCTGGAACTACAGGCATGCCTGGCTAATTTTTTGATTTCTTTGTAGAGATGAAGTTTCGCCAAGTTGCCCGGGCTGGTCTCAAACTCCTGGGCTCAGGTCATTCTCTCACCTCAGCCTCCCAAATTGCTGGGATTATAGGCATTAGCCACCACGCCTGGCCTGATTTTGTATTTTTTGTAAGAAAAGACTCCAGATTTTTTCTCCTGGCTTCAAATATCTTCAATTGCTCGGTCTTTCTCCACTCTGTTTCCCTTGCATTTTCAACAGTAAAATTCTAAGTAGTGAAACATATGTTGAATCTCCCATGCCGCTTTTTTTTTAACCTACAGAGTATTTTTTTTTAAATTTTGCAAACATTTCAAAATAGTGAGTTTTGCCAAAAAATCCAGTTTTTTAATCTGCCCTCTTGAAAAAAAAATGTCAGGATATCTGGCAGCCATAGGTCCCCGTGTTTGCCTGGAAATTGTGAGCTGGGCCTGAGTGTCTTTTAAGCATGTGGTGACCAGTTCTCAGGAGGCTGTGGCGCTTCTGGGTCTAATGCCTGCACCCCGGACCCCTCACTCTCTCACGTGTGTCTCCTGCTCATCCCTGCAGATGGTTGAGTATCCCACTCTTGTCCCCAAGAACTGTGTCCTGAGCAGGTCTCAGGCCCAAGCTCCTTCTCTCCACCTTTTTGGCCCACATTCTTCAAACTCAGCTCAGAGTCCACTTTCTCAAGGATTCCCCTGACACCCAGCACAAAATGGTTTTGCTCTCCTACGAACTCCCATTATAATGATTATTGACATTGCTAATTTGGCAATCAACTGTATACTGACTTCTCACACCTTTCCTGTTAATACTGCAGTTGCCCACCCCCCCCTTTTTTTGAGTAGGAGTCTCCCTCTGTCACCCAGGCTGGAGTGCAGTGGCACGCTCACAGCCACCATAGCCTCGACCTGCTGGGCTCAAGCGATCCTTCCGCCTCAGCTTTCCAAGTAGCTGTAACTACAGGCGCACGCCACCACACTCGGCTGATTTTTTGATTATTGTAGAGATGAGGTCTCACTAAGTTGCCTAGGCTGATCTCGAACCCCTGGGCTCAGGCAATTCTCTCACCTCAGCCTCCCAAAGAGCTGAGATTATAGGCCTGAGCCGCTGGGCCGGGCCCAGTCCCTTAAATATTATATCATTTCATTCTTTGTAAGTTTTTGGGGAGAGGGGAAGTATCTTGGGTATCTCTCCTTTGATATTCACAGAGTATCTTGCACATATGTGGTAGGAAATATCTTCAGAGCTCATTGAGGATAAAACAAGAGTGTGTAGAAAGTGCAGGCAGTTTGAGGCACATACAGGAGAATCTAATCGACAACCACATGATATCCATATCACCTCCATTTTTTTTTTTTTGAATCAGGGTCTCATTCTGTCACCCAAGCTGGAATGCAGTGACACAGTCCCAGCTCACTGAAGCCTTGAGATCCCAGGCTCAGGCAATTCTTCCGCCTTGGTTTCCTCAGTAGCCAAGACTACAGGCACATGCCACCACACCAGCTAATTTTTTTGTGGTGACAGGGTCTTGCTACGTTGTCCAAACTGGTCTCAAACTCCTGGCTCAAGTAATCCTCTTGCCTCCGTCTCCTAGAGTGCTGGGATTACAGGTGGGAGCTACCATGCCCGACCCCTGATTGTTATAGAAGAGGAAACAGTGGCTCATGGATACTAAATAACTTGTCCAAAGTAACACAGCTACATTGTGAAGGTGCTGAGATTTCAGCCTCGTGTTTTTCAGTCCAAAGGCCGTATTTCCTCTGCTGAATCCCTCCAGATCTGCAAACACATACCGAGGACTTGCTTTATGCAAAAATACTGTGGTATGGTTTGAGGTGGACCAGGGTTTGAGATGTGTTTTCCTAAATGAGAGGTAGATGCTGTGTTTTGGGTCTGAAGGATACCTTGTCCCACCTGCAGATTCTGCACATAACTTCAAAGGACAAAGGAGAAAGTTCTGTGTGCGGATAAGCAAAAGTTTAACATGATACATGGCCGACCACAAGGGCTGCAATACAGATTTCAACAGAATGCTGGAGGAGGCAGAGGAGGACAGAGGAGTATTAGTTCTGATGGGACAGGTGTCTTGGAGAAACAGGAGTGGAGGCTGTGTGTCACACCTCTTTGGGAGGCCAAGGCAGGAGGACTGCTTGAGCCCAGGAGTTCAAGACCAGCCTGGGCAAAACAGTGAGACCCGTCTCTACAAAAAATCAAAAAATTTGCTGGGCATGGTGGCATACTCCTGTAGTCCTAGCTAGTTGGGAGGCTGAAACAGAAGGATCACTTGAGCCCAGGAGGTCAAGGCTGGGGTGAGCCACGATGGTGCCACTGTACTCCAGCCTGGGCAATAGAGGGAGACTTTGACTCAAAAAAAAAAGCAAAACAAAGCAAAAAGAAAAGAAAGAGGAGTGGAAACAAAACCTTAGAGGATGCATAGTGTTCTAATAAGTGAAGTACAGGGAAGATCTTCCCATCTAAGAAAATCCCATTCAAACACTTAAGTTGGGTTGATTCCCAGTCACCTCTGGGGAGGCAGAACGAGGCAGTGGTTACGAAGATGGACTTTGGGATGACACTGCCTGGGTGGGAACTCCTGTTCTGTGACTTCTTAACCCTGGGACTCTGGGAAAATTATTTTGATTTTCTGAACTGCAGTTTTCTCGTCTGCAAAATGGGGCTAATCGCAGCACCCACCTGAAAGCGTTATCGGGAGGCTCAACTGAGCCCACCTTTATGAAGTCCCCCCTTGAGATGCTTCTGCGGCCTTTGGGCCCACAAACGTCCTGTGTGGCCCAGGAGTTTGCTTCATAGAAGCAAGTCATAGAAGACTTCATCTGAAGAGAAAGGGCTATCGCAGTGGAAAGCCTGCCGTCCTGTCTGCATCTATCACCGAGTCTAGGTCTTCGCCCCCTTACATTGTTAGCTTCCGGAAGGCAGGGGTGACACCTGCTTTCATTGTGCTGTGTGTTTGCTTTGATGCTGATTATTGGACTTAATGCAATTCCAGAACTGAAGGTCTGACTTCTTGTTTTCTGGAAGGAAGTTCTCCGCCTTTCCCCCGCCCCAGAGACACTCATTGTGGGTAACCTCCAGGCAGGCCGTGTGCCCATGCGTCTGACTGGGCCTGTGTGACATTCCTGGTCGGCCGCTTAGCGCCGCCGCTCTGTCTCTGTCTCAAGGAAGCGAGTCGGAGTGCAAGTGAGTCAGAGCGATGTGGTTGCAGGGAATAACCTTGAATTCCCAATCATTTATATTTGAAACAGTGAATTATTCACGAACTTGAGCTATTAATAGCAGCAAACAACTTGTGGGACAACAGTGGCAGGGAAGGCAGAGGGGAAGGCCGCCCGGGATGGGCCGTGTGTGTGTGTGTGTGTGTGTGTGTGTGTGTGTGTGTGTGTGATCAGACACGTACACATACACACGCCTGGGAAGAGGAACGCCCACACAGAATGGATGGTGCCTCAGATGACTGCTTTGGCATGACCTCTGCTTAATCAGAATTAATGAATCTGAGCCAGGCTCGGTGGCTCAGCCTGTCATCCTGCGCTTTGGGAGGCTGAGGTGAGTGGATCGCCTGAGCCCGCGGGTTCGAGACCCGCCTGGGCAACTTGGCGTGACCTCATCTCTACAGTAAATTTAAAAAATGAGCCGGGCGTGGTAGTGCGTGCCTGTAGTTCCAGCTACTCGGAAGGCAGAGGCGGAAGGACCGCCGGAGCCCAGCAGGTCGAGGCTGGGGGCCGGGAGCGGCCACTGCACTCCAGTCTGGGCGATAGAGTGAGACTCCAACTCAAAAAAAAAAAATGAATCTGCATGCTAATGAGCGTGGCATAACTTTTCTGGGGCCGGACCTGATGATCTAACCACATCTAACGTGGTTAGAGCCATACAATCCACTTCTGCATGTGCCTGTCCCATCTGTAAATGAAGCCTTTGAAAAAAGAAACATGCACCTTTGTTCACTGGTTAATCAGCAGAGGAGATGAGTGAGACTTGAACTTGACCCGAGGTCGAGTTTGGATTGAATGTGCTTTGAGTCCATCTTAAATTATCGTGTTTCCCCCTTGCATTTGTTTCCAAGGTTCGCCCTGAAGTAAATCTGACGGCACGGCTGTCTCAAAGCTGCAAGTGGGTCCTTTCTTGCCCCCTGAAGTTTGAGGGACAGCAAAGGGATCGGGGGTTGGGCTTGCCATGGGTCTCATTTGGAGTGGCGCCTTCTGGCTTGATCAGGATCCCTCTCTGGGAAGCGGCCTCAGACCCCAGGCTCTGAAATGGAATCCTCTTGCTGTGTCTCTCTAGGATGTGGCCAGGATAACCGGAAGGAGACAGCCTGGGGGTTCTGGGTTGTCCCAGGGTGGGGGACTGGGGAGCTGGGGGCAGGGGGACGGGGTGAAAAGAGGTGCCTGGGACCAAGCCTGGAAAAGCCCTCCATGCCAACCACTTTGGGGCCATGAATAGCCGGTGATTCTGGATGAGTAAGAGCCTGTTGCAGGAAGTGTAGCTGGAGACGTGGAGAGCCCATCTCGCTTCTCTGGTCCTCTGTAAAGTGACACCAGACAAGATAATTTCTGAGATCTCTTCTGTTTCTAAGATCCTGATTCTAAGTTTCAGCAGAGGTGAGGGAGGAAGAAAAGCAAAGCCGGAATTTGTGATTCCAGGTCTCGAAAAGCATTCTCTGATTCTGGTTTTCACCTTTAGAAATCAAAACAGAGGCCAGGCGTGGTGGCTCAAGCCTGTAATCCCAGCACTTTGGGAGGCTGAGGCGAGAGGATTGCCTGAGGCCAGGGGATGGAGACCAGTCTGGGCAACTTGGTGAGGCCTTGTCTCTACAATAAATCAAAAAATTAGCCGGGCGTGGTGGCGCGTGCCTGTAGTTCCAGTTACTTGGGAGGCTGAAGCGGAAGGATCACCTGAGCCCAGCAGGTCAAGGCTGCAGTGGCCGTGAGCATGCCACTGCACTGCAACCTGGGTGACAGATTGAGACTCCAACTCACAAAACAAATTGTGCCCCCATTTGATGGTGAAATTTTCTTGCTAGGCAGCACGAGACCACACACTTCCTAGAAGACAACGATACTCTCTCATTCATTGTGTAGGGTTATTATCAGCTCGTCTTTATGACCTGCTTTGATTTCTTTTTTAATCCCAAAGTGCTGTGATTACAGGCTTGAACCACCACGCCTGGCCCATTCTCTACCCTTTTAGCAGTTCAAATGACTTGATAGTGTCTATATAGTGATGAGTCTTTTATTAGTTTATTAACTGAGAAAACAAATTATTTGTGTGTGTGTATAATATAATATATAGTACGTGTTATATATGAGGGAGACCCCCAAAAACTAGAATTATCTTTCGGCGGGCAGGCCCCTTGTAATACAGGCTTCCTCTACTAGGTAAGTGTTCTAGGAACCCATTGGTGTCAGTATACCAGCTAGTCTTGTGAGAGGCTGCCTTCCACTTCAGTGAATTTTGTAGAGATTCTTTTAACACGTTTGCCCTTTCTTTTCTTTTTGAGACCGAGTCTCACTCTCCTCCAGGCTGGAGTGCAGTGGCCTGCTCGTGGACACCACAGCCTCAAACTGTTGGGCTCAGGCGATCCTTCCGCCTCAGCCTCCCAAGTAGCTGGAGCTACAGGCATGGGCCGCTACACCCGGCTAATTTTTTTTTTATTGTAGAGAGGAAGCCTCGCCATGTTGCCCAGGCTAGTCTCGAGCCCATGGGCTCAGGCAATCCTCCCTCCTCTGTTTCCCAAAACGCTGGGATTAAGGAGTGAGCCACCACACTAGGCAACACTTGCCCATTTCATGAAGGATGATTTACAAGCACACCGTGCTGAGTGTTCAGTCGTTTCTGATCAAAGATGGCGTGACTGCCATGTCCCATCCTCCCTCTTCACCCGACGTCACCCCCCGTGACTTTTTTTGTTCCCCTGGATGAAAAAGGTCCTCCAAGGGAAATGTTTTGCGGATGTGAAAGAGGTGAAACATAAAACGGCAGAAACACTAAAAGCACAAAATTGATAAGCCTAAAAAAGTTTGAGCAGTGGAAAGTGTCTTGATAAGTGTCCTGCATCAAACAGAGAGTACTTTGACAGTAAGTGAAGTTTAAACGTGTAAGAATAAATACATAATTTTTTAATGAATAAATTCCAGGTTTTTTGGTTCCCCCATCATATATCATATATGTGTGTATATATATGTATGTATATGTATGTATATATACACATATATATACTATATATAGTCATCACTATGTTACAGACATTCAAGTTCTATTCTATAGAATCACACCAGAGGACTTGGAAGCTTGGGAGGTTAGCCTTGGACCTCAACACATTCTGAGAACTTAGCTGTTAGAAAAGACTATTTTCCAACCATTCTGATGCAATGTTCTATCTAGTTAGCATTCCTTTTTCCCACTATACCTGATCAGACCTCAGGTCCTCGAACTTCCCTAGTCTACCAGAATTGCCAGACCTGGTGGCTCACGCCTATAACCCCAGCACTTTGGGAGGCAGAGGTGAGAGGATTGCCTGAGCACAGGGGTTCAAGACCAGCCCGGGCAACTTGGCAAGACCTTGTCTCTACAATAAATCAAAAAAATTAGCAGGGCATGGTGGCCCACACCTGTAGTTCCAGCTACTAGGAAGGCTGAGGTAGAAGGATCACCTGAGCCCAGCAGGGTGAGGCGGCAGTGGCTGTGAACGTGCCACAGCACTCCAGCCTGGGTGACAGGGGGAGACTCCTACTCAAAAAGAAAAAGAAATCTACCAGACTGGCTCTATCCATTCCCTATTCAGGCTGAAAAATACAGCCCATACTGCACCTCCCTCCCCCTTGCTCTTTTGTCTCGCTTTAGCTCTTGGTCAGCTGACTCCAATCTTTGTCTCCACTCTTCCCTTGGAGAGCTGCGAGGTGCTGGAGAACCTCTCATAACTGGGCCCGCTGGTATACCACCACCTCATGGACCCAACCCCTGCGGAGTCGGGGCATTGCTGGGCCACCTCTACGCATGCATCTCAGCAGTCTCTCGTTCCTTATAGATGTGGTTTTACTAGTCTGTCATTGGAAGTCACCCACCTGTCACCTCAGCACATTGCTTTGTTTCGTACTCTAAAGAAAACAGACTGCAGACAGGAAATCGCTCTGATTCCTACCTTCTTACCTGTATCTGCAACCTTCCTCCCTCCCTCCTTCCTTCCTTCTTTCCACCTCTCTCCCTCCCTCCTCCTCTTCCTTCCTGACATAGCAAGGTCAAGCCCCTGCTCTGGTTTCTGGATCCGCATGACTCCTTTGGCTGAGACACCCTTGCACATGGTCTTGCTCTCCGCTACCTCTTTCCTTCCCACTCTTTTCTCTCAGCATTTAAACATGTTCAAACCTGTGTTGTGTCATTTTGCAAAGAACCGTTGGCATCCCTGCAGTTTTGTGTTTTTCCATAACCAAACTTCTGGGAGCAGCTGCTAGACTCCGTCTTCACTCGCTTGTGTCCCTTTCACTCCTAACCCACGGCTTAATTCCCACCTCACCCCTGCTGTGGATGCAGAGGCCTCCCTCACCCCCCTGCCACCGTCCTCTCCCCCCCATAGCACTCCCATTCTAGCTGTCAAGCCCTATGGACATTTTTCAGGCCTGAGCTCCTGAACCACTTACAGTTGAACTTCTTCTTACTTTGTTTTTGAACTTCTTCCTTTATTTCCAAGACCTCCCACGGTTTGGTCGCCCTTGCCTAAGGCGATCTCTGCTCCAACAGTAGTAATTCTCTCTCTTTGCTTCTCATGCCTAGCTAGACTCCTGCCACTTTCTCTTTCTCGAACAACCTTGGTGCTCTTGTCTTCCCAGCTAACTCTTCCTGACCTCTCAAGATACAACTCCAACATGCTCTTCCTCCAGGAAGGCCCCCCAGACCTCCAAACTAGATGAAGTGTCCTTTTTCTAAGTGTACCCACAGCACCCCTGTGCAAGCCTCTACCTGGCACTAGAGTGCAGTGATTTTAATTTTAAATTTATTTGTCTTGCTTTGTCAAGCTGTCCATAAACCTCGTGACAACATGTGTGCACAGAACTTGGCATAAAATTGAATCACAGCACGTATGAGAAGTCCTACACTTAATTATAGGTCTCTAAAACATCCTCCTTTATTTTTGTCATGGCAAATGACTGACTGACCTCCCTGTGATCTTTCTCTTGCATGCTCTGGAAGATGCAGAGCCTCCTAGTTCACAGATGTTCAAGGCGGGTACCCTTGTTTCCTTCTCCCAGGATGAATACAGTGAAATGGACATGAAAGGTAGGAAGAGGAGTGGGTGACTGCTCACGGCCAAAAGATGTTAAACGCTGGCGTGGATATGATCGCTGTATTCAAGATCAGACCAGGGATTTTGAAAAGGCAATTTGGTGTATATCCTCTGTTTCCAATGAGATTGTAAGTGCCTTAAGATCAGGGCCTCATCTTCTGTTTCTTGTTACTGCGGGTGAGTGGAAAGTATTTGCTTGTTTTTCAAAGATAGTCCTTTGTGTTTGGGATATGTGCATATAAAACAGGAAGGCTCCGTCAACTTCTCTATGTGTCCCCAGTGGCACACTACACTTCCCCATTATGGCGTCGCCATTCTTGCGTTCCGTAATTAGGTCTGTCTTGCTCACCACTGTGGGTCATGGCTCTATCTGTCTTATTCATGGCTGTGTCCCAGAATGCAACAGTGTCCAGCACAGAGCAGGTTCTAAATAAATACTGATGACCTGACTCCATATGTGGTGCATAGCATGTGTGCAAATAGATGCATACTCACATTAGTATTCCATGTACATATGAAGTTGGCTTGTTGGTTGATGAGAGGTATGAATGCAATCTCAAGACTGGACTAGACTTAGCTTAGGGAAACAGAAATCTCTTTGATTTGGGTTTTTCCTTATTTTTTTGAGTTAGAGTCTCATTCTGTCACCCAGGCTGGAGTGCAGTGGCACACTCACAGCCACTGCGGCCTCGACCTGCTGGGCTCAGGCATCCTTCCGTTTCAGCCTTCCAAGTAGCTGGAACTACAGGCGCAAGCCACCACAGGTGGCTAATTTTTTGATCTTTTGTAGAGACAAGGTCTGGTTAAGTTGCACAGGCTGGTCTCCAACCCTTGGGCCCAGGCAGTCCTCTTGTCTCTGCCTCCCAAAGTGCTGGGATTATAGGCATGAGCCACCTTGCCCAGCTGGTTTTTTGTGTTTTTTTCCCTAGCTGTCTTGGCCCATTTATGGATGTCCCAAGACGTCTCCAGACTATGTAGAAATAGCCATTATACCAAACCCAGAAAGAATATAAGGATTATGGATGGGCATTGGATTTCACTGTGTCAAACATTGCTTAATGTCAGTCCCTGGCTGAAAGAGGGTTGCAGTGCCACCAGCCTGCAGGAGCAATGTGACAAGGAGCCCCCTCTATTTCAGAAAAACCTTCAGACTTTTCCCATCCCTTTTCTCATCTGGGGTTTTCTTTGTCTCTTCTGGAGTTTACTAAAAGTTCCTTTGTGTTTCCCACAAACATCTATTTCTCTAAACATTTTTTTTTTTAGTAGGAGTCTCACTCTGTCACCTAGACTGGAGTGCAGTGGCACGCTCACGGCTACTGCAGCCTCAACCTGCTGGGCTCAGGTGATCAGTCCACCTCAGTCTTCCAAGTAGCTGGAACCGCAGGTATGCGCCACCACGCCTGGCTAACCCTAAACTTTAATTATTATTTTTTTATTTCTTGTAGGGATGAGGTCTCGCCAAGTTGCCCAGGCTGGTCTTGGACCCCTGGGCTCAGGCAATTCTCTCACCTCCGCCTCCCAGGGTGCTGGGATTACAGGTGTGAGCCACCGCACCCAGCCAACCTTAAGTTTCTTTTTTTTTTTTTGAGTTGGAGTCTCACTCTGTCTCCCAGACTGGAGTGCAGTGGCCGCTCCTGGCCACTGTAGCCTTGACCTGCTGGGCTCCGG
>NW_007258471.1:0-13960 GCF_000164805.1 Carlito syrichta | reverse complement strand
GGAGGGGGTGAGTACAGAGGCAAAGAGGAAAATCTTTTATTGATGCACGGTGGAGGCCAGTCTGCTGCGTGTGGATCCATGTTGAACTGTTTGGTATTTGCTCCCCTGGGCAGCAGGCACTCTCATGCCACGGCAAGACCTCACCATGGCTCATAAATCCCTTCGTGATGACCTGGCCCCAGCTCGTCCTTCCGAACTCAGCTCCTGTCACTTCCCTTTTCCTTTCCTGGGCTCTAACCACAGTGGCCTCCTCGCTGGCCCTCGGGTTTGACCAGGCATGCTTCTGCCTTAGGGCCCTGGAATCCGCTCTCCTGAGCCATCTTCATGGCTTACTCACATGTCACCTCTTTGGAGAAGCCTTCCCTGTCCATCCTTCCGAGAACAGCCCTTTGTTCTCAGTCCCTTATCCTGTTCTTCGTGGGACGTGTCATACCTGACATTACCTTATGCACGCACATACTTTTATGCACATATCTTGTATTTTCAACTAGAAGGCAAGTGTCTGTATTGTTTGCTGTTGTCTTCCTCACTGTCGTGTCCCCAGCACCTGAACTGGCACCTGCCACCTAGTAGATTCTAGAGATATATTAAACAAATGCATCTGTTTCCAAAGAGAGCATTGAGGCACTGACAAGTTTGTCTCTGTCAGAATCAGAATCAGTCTTGGGAGGGAGGGTTTCAGAGATGAACTCCTCCGGTCACCTCCAGCTGTGCCCTTGTCACTTCCTTACACCATACTTGGGGCCCACACGAGAAGTAACCTCCTTTTCTGGTCCCTTCACACACAGGTGGATGCAAGGCGTCATCAGATTTCTGAGGCTCTGGAGGAGGTGCAGAAAGTTGTCCACCGTTTGACCACAGAAATCAGCCACCAAGACGTTCGATTTCAAGCCGTGCCTTACTCTGACTCGTACAACGGGAACATTAAGGCAAGGATGGCTCAATGTCTCTTAGTGCCCACCAGCAGAGCCAGGACGCTTGGGTGGGTCAACTCGGTGTGTGACAGGTCCTAATCCCACTGAGGGCACTTACCTCATGTTCGTTCCCACAGGTATTCTCAGTATTTACCACTTACAATCTCACTTCATACATGTTATTTCATTTGTGTCCCCACATTCCTAGATGTTAAAAACTGGGCTCAAAGGCGTTAAAGGAGTTGATCAAATCATGTTAGGTGCTAAAGCCGGAATTCACACTGAGGCTTCTGATGCCAAAGCACGTTGCACTGAAACAATTAAAGCTCAGTTAATGGTCAGGCACTACAGCTTACTCATGTAATCCCAGCATGTTGGGAGGCCAAGGTGGAGGATTGCTTGAGTCCAGGAGTTCAAGACTAGTTTAGGCAACATAGCGAGACCTTGCCTCTACAAAATAAATAAATAAATAAATAGACAAGCAAATAAATAAATAAATAAATAAAATTCCAAAAAGTGAGGTTTCAGTAGCTCCTTGTTTTGCCTCTTTAAATTATGACGTGCACAAAGCTTCTTTTCAGTGCAATGCATCTAAAGTTTTGATACTTGTAACTTTTTTTTTGGTTGCGATTGTTTAAGAATCATGGATTTATTTTTTTGTAACTCTGGCTATTGTCCTTGTGTATCCTGACAGCGCCACGTGTGTCAGCCCATGTCAATCAAGATGGGTGATTATGAAATGCCAGACTTCTAAAATAAATGTTTTGGAGTTCAATGGATAAATAGATGCTGCTTTGGGGATATTAAAAAAAAAATTCCAAAAATCTTATCCAGGCCTTGTGGTGCACACCTGTAGTCCTTGCTACTCAGGAGGCCAAAGAGAGAGGATTCCTAAGTCCAGGAGGTCGAGGCTGCGGTGAGCCATGATTGTACCACTGCACTCCAGCCTAGGCAGCAGAGTGAGACACATGCTCAGAAACATAGTAAATAAAGCTCAGTTGAGCACATGTTCATTTATCAGGCATCCACTTCCTAGATGCGAACTTGGCAGAGGGAGCGGAAGACATCAACCAGAAAACAGCTGAGAGTGATAGTCTGTGGATTGCGAGTGGGGAAAGAAAGCAGAAGAGGTGGCCCCAGAAATCTGCGGAAGCAGCCTGCCAATCCCTTCCCCTGCTGGGAAATGTCACCCAGTGTAAGCCACAGGGGCCAGTGTGTGACAACCAGCATTTGTGCAACACTGTGGTGAAAGCAAAGCTGTTCTCACAGGAATTATCTCCCTGAAACCTGTGGACCACCTTGTGGAAAAGGCAGTACGGTTATCTCCACGTTAGAGATGAGAGAAGTGAGACTGTGGATCACCTGGAATCCCCGCCATTTTTCATCTCAATTTCTCTTACGCCACATAGGAGCCTCCTTAGCCTTGTATTAAATCTATAATATGTATCTGTGGCCTGTTTTTCACAGCAGACGGTAAGTCCCTTATTGCCAGGACCATGTTTATTGATTGTTTTATTCCTGGCACCCAGCATGGTGTGTGGCACACGGTAGACACTCAACTTATGTTGAATGAATGAATAAAAAAATGAGCAAAAGAATTAGTACGTGAGAAAAAGACCATCACTGGCCTAGTGTAGCTCAAGGACACAAGATCACCCACAAGATTCTGGAATTTGTGGATTTTAAGGTAGGGTCAGATTTTAGGAAATCACGAGATTGAATCCTGGAATATCATAACATGCCAGCCTCTACCACCCCAGGCCAATCTACTTTGGACAAATGTAGAACAGTGACTAGAAACAGAGATATTACATCACTTTTCTTAGTACCAGACCCAAGAGAACCTCCTTCCGTGGTCCCACTTAGAATTTATAAGCTTAATATCTATTCTGTATCGGTATATGTCATGTCTTACATATTATATTTTTGAAAATAGTGACAGTTTAACATATAAGAATTGATTTTGTTTTATCTTGGACCACACTCAACAAGTATTTATTTATTTATTTATTTATTTATTTTTGAGCTGGAGTCTCACTCTGTCACCCAGACTGGAGGGCAGTGGGCCGCTCCCAGCCACCGCAGCCTCGACCTGCTGGGCTCCGGCGCTCCTTCCGCCTCAGCCTTCCATGTAGCTGGAACTATAGGCGCGTGCTACAACACCCAGCTAATTTTTGATTTATTGTAGAGAAGTGGTCTCACCAAGTTGCCCAGTCGGGTCTCGAACCCGTGGGCTCAGGCAATTCACTCACCTCAGCCTCCCAAAGGCGCGGGATTACAGGCTGAGCCACCGAGCCCGGCTTGACAAGTATTTATTAAGCACCATTTATATGACTAGCAACATGATAGCTATGCTTCTTTTTTTTTTTTTTGAGTTGGAGTCTTACTCTGTTGCCCAGGCTGGAGTGCAGTGGCATGCTCATGGCCACCGCAGTCTTGACTTCTGGGGTTAGGCGATCCTTCCACTTCAACTTTCCAACTAGCTGGAAATATAGACGTCTGCCACCATGCTCGGCTAATTTTTTAATTTCTTGTAGCGATGAGGTCTCACCAAGTTGCCCAGGCTGGTCTCGAGCCCCTAAGTTTAAGCGATCCTCTTGCCTCCGCCTTCCAAAGTGCTAGGATTACAGACGTGAGCCACCAGGCCCAGCATTGCTGTGCTTTTGAATGCACATGCAAGCAAATTCCTATATTGTACAGATCTTGAATTCTATACTTGAGACTTCTTTTCCTCTTTTTAAATCCAGCCACCTTTCTACGGACACCAGAAGACATGTGAACATATCATCTCAAACATCAAACTATTACTTCCTGAGAGGGAGGTAGAATCAGTTGGAGCTGATTTTGGTGTTTGCTTCTGAATGGGTCAATGACCTGGCCTTGAGCAAGGGTTAGCAAACTCCATTGTCAGAACTTTCCACGGAGAGGAGGAAGCTGACTTCCAGGGGAAGGGGCACCATGGAGCGGACTGCCAGGGGACAAAGTCAAAGCTCAAGTTCTCTTTGGCAGGGCTCCACTACTGAGTAACTTGTTCTATCCCTTGACTGTTGGCCAGACTGCTTTCTCCCATCATGCCTACTGGTTCCTAAAGAAAGCAAGTAGGAGGATCCTGACTATCTGGTTTTTTTTTTTAAATTAAACTTAGTCATCTTAGTAGCTCACATTGGCAAAACAGCCTTTCATTTCCCCCTTGATTCTGTAAGCCAATCATACTGACCAGGGGCCATTAGTACAAAGGCAAAGGAAGTCATTTTGCAAACTCCACTCACCTCCTCTCCCCTCCCTTCCTAACTTTTATTCAAATCATGACTTTCACGATTCCGTATCATTCATTCTTGACTGACAACCAGCCCAGGGTAGAAAAGTAACCACGGAACAAGCTATCCAAAGACCTCAGCTCAAATTCTGGGTCTCCTACTGATCGGCTGTGTGTCCCTGGGGAGATACTGGGGACCCTCCCGAACCTTGGGTTCTTCATCTGGGAAATGGTAACAAAGCGCACCTCACTGTGTGGTCATGAAAATCAAGTGGGCAAATGCGTGAGAATTGCAGGGCTTAGTTTGCATGGAACTCGATACTATTTCCTTCTCCCTTTTCTTCTGGAAACTTTGGGTCTCCTCTAGAGTTCCAAAGCTAGTTTGTTTGTTTTGTTTTCGTACTTGCGGATTCGTGAAATCCAAAACTCAGTGATGACTCTACCCGCCCAAAGCCTTACAATGGGTCTGTGTCAGGGTGTAGTTGGGATCCTCTTGCAATGCCCAGGTCTAGGCCTCAGTCTACCCCATCGCATGGCTGAGGGTAGAGCGGGTGCCCTGAGCTGTCTGGCTCCTCAGCTTGGCTCCTCAGACTTAAGGTTATCTCCTGAGTCCGTGAGGAACTCATGCTTGTTTTCTCTCTTTCCCTGACCTCAGGTTTTGGCGCCCAGTCAGTTCCTCGTTACAGTCCCAGTAAAGGGCCTGGCTGGGTACAGGGAAGCCAGAGAGAAGCGCTGGCGGTACTACACGGTGCAGGGCGTCAGGCTGCGAACCTTCCCCTTGCGGGACCCCGAGGGCCTGCAGCAGTGGCTGGAGGCGGAGCAGTTTAGGAAGATCCTGTGGCAGTGGCACGAGACAGATGTGAACATCGAGGGAGACATTGTGCCCGCCAAGGTCCTCCAGGTGTTCCGGAAGCTGGTGGAAAACGCAATTAGAAATTGTCACCTCTCAGGTGAGCCGATCAGGAGAAAGTACAAGAGAAATTGCTGGCACTTCTCTCTCTCTCTCTCTATTTATTTTTTGAGTAGGAGTCTCACTCTGTTGCCCAGGCTGGAGTGCAGTGGTACACTCACAGCCACTGCAGCCTCGATCAACTGGGCTCAGGGGATCCTTCCACCTCAGCCTTCCAAGTAGCTGGAACTATAGACATGTGTCACCATGCCTGGCTAATTTTTCTTGATTTATTGTAGAGATGAGGTTTCGCCAAATTGCCGGGGCTGGTCTTGAACCTGTGAGCTCAGGCAATCCTCTCACCTCGGCCTCCCAATGTGCTGGGATTATAGGCTTGAGCCACTGCACCCTGCCAGCACTTCCCTTTTGATGTATAAAACCTCTGCTTGGGTGTTCTCAGAAGCCCATACCCCTAGTTTGAGATACTAATCATATGCTCTTTACATCTGTTCAATCTTCATAATATGAATTAGCCTTTATTTCTACTGCGATACACAAGATTAGAATTCATACTCACAAACACTTCCATGGATTTAAGTAGATTACTGTTCTGGCATAGATATGGCAGGCTATGGGTTCTACACCATTTCCAGCATGTTGGCTTAACAACTTAAGTGTATTTTTTGCAAAGCAAATTATCCCCAAACCCCAGATCTTATTACTAGCACGTTTCTACTGCAGTACCCACGATCTGACTGCAGTACCACAGTATGCTGAGATACCACATCTGGAGACCACCAACTTGTAACAAAACACAACATCCACGAGACATAAAGAACTCGTTAAGTCTGACAAACCCCAAATCTTAAACTACGGTACAGAGCAGCAGATGGGTGCATGTCAGTGTGTGAACACACACACACACACACACGCTTTGTGTTCACTTAAAGTGAAAAGATGAATTTCAAACTGGTAAAAATAGCCAGTTTTCTTTTCTTTTTTTTTTTTAGTTGGAGTCTCACTCTGTCACCCAGGCTGGAGTGCAGTGGCACACTCATGGCCACCGCAGCCTCGACCTGTTGGGCTCAGGCGATCCTTCCGCCTCAGTCTTCTGAGAAGCTGGAACTACAGGCATGTGCTACCACACCTGGCTCATTTTTTGATTCACTGTAGAGATGAGGTCTCACCAAGTTGCCCAGGTTGGTCTTGAACCTGTGGGCTCAGGCAATCCTATCACCTCAGCCTTACAAAGTTCTGGGATTATAGGTGTGAGCCACCACACCTGGCCCAGTTTTCTTAATTATAAAATGATATTTGTAAGCGAATAAGAAAAAAGATGAACTGAACAATAGAAATAAGACCCCCCAAAAATGAATCACGGAAAAGAATACAAATGATTGGTAAAGGTTGGGAACAGTGGCTTACTCTGGCTCAAAAAAAGCAAAAAATACAAAAAAAGCCACAAATGATTGGTGAAAATATGAAAAGGAATTTCATCTAATACATATTTCAAGATACATGAGAATGCATCTAATGTTAGGTACATTAAAATACCTAACAGTTAAGACTGGGCGTGGTGGCTCCTGCCTGTGTTCCCAGCACAATGGGAAGCCTAGGCAGAAGGATTATTTAAGCCCAGGAATTAGCAACCAGCCTGGGCAACATAGCAAGACTTCGTCGCTACAACAAAATTTAAAAATTAGCCAATCATGGTGGTGTATGTCTGTAGTCCCAGCTTCTCTGGAGGCTGAGGCAAAAGGATTGCCTGAGCCCAGGAGGTAGAGGCTGCAGTGAGCTGTGATTGTGTCACTGTTCCCCTGCCTGGGTAATAGAGTGAGACTTTGACTCAAAAACAAAAAACTGAACAGCTTAAAAGAGGTATACAGTGTAATCGTGCTTAGTGTTGTGGTGGGCATGGTGAAACATGTATTTTCATATATTATTCTTAGAAGTATAAATCTGTAAATTGGTACCCTCTGTTTTAAAGGGCAATTTGTTCATTTTTTTATTTGCATAATGTGCTTACTTTACAATTCAGCAATTCCTCTTCTAGAAATATATTTCTACAAATACACAGAGAAATATGCACCAGGATATATTTTGCCACAGGTTTTGTAGTAGTAACTAGCTAAAAATAATCTAAATGGCTAACAAACAAAAATAGCTAAATTAGATTATGCTTCCTTGGCCTAGTGGACTACTATGCGGCCTTTATTATTATTATTATTATTATTATTATTATTGTTATTTTTTTAGCCTGAGTCTCACACTGTCGCCCAGGTCAGAGTGCAGTGGCACGCTCATGGTCACCACAACCTCAGCCTGCTGGGTTCTGGGCTCAGGCAATCCTTCTGCCTCAGCCTTCCAAGTAGCACCACATCTGGTGATGTTTTGATTGTAGAGATGAGGTCTTGCCATGCTGCTCAGGCTGGTCTTGAACCCTCAAGCTCAGGTAATTCGCTTACCTCCGCCTGCGAAAGTGCTGGAATTACAGGTGTGAGCCTGCACCCAGCATTATTATTATTATTATTATTATTATTATTTTGAGTTGGAGTCTCACTCTGTCGCCCAGGCTGGAGTGTAGTGGCATGCTCACGGCCACTGCATCCTTGACCTGCTGGACTCAGGCAATCCTTCCGCCTAAACCTGCCAAGTATCTGGAACCACAGGTGTGCAACACCATGCCTGACTAGTTTTTTGAGTTATTGTAGAGATGAGATCTCACCAAGTTGCTAGGCTGGTCTCTAACCTCTGAGCTCAGGCAGTCCTCTTACATCGGCCACCCAAGGTGCTGGGATTATGGGCATGAGCCACCATGCCCAGCTATGCAGCCTTTAAAAACTATGAGGCATGCAGGCATCTGCACATACAGACACAGAGCCATGAACAATGCATGTGCTAGACCGTTAAGTAAAAAAACCAAACTGCTAAACAGTACGAGAGCACCTTTGTGTAGAAATGAAAGAATGCTTTCATATATACGTTTGCTTGTCTAGACAGAATAGTTCTGAAAGTTTCTATAATGGTAATAATTTTTACTAAATAGATGACACTTTCATGGGTTATTTAATTCTCATAACAGTTGGGTATGGTGGCTCATGCCTGTAATTCCAGCACTTTGGGGGTGGAGGCAAGAGAATCACCTGAGCTCAGGAGTTCACGATCAGTCTGGGCAACTTGGTGAGACCTTGTATCTACAATAAAATTATTTTAAAACTTAGCCAAGTGTGCTGGCACATGCCTGTGGTAGAAAGAGGTGAAAAAACAGGTAGAAAGAGTATTCTTATGTTATTAGGTTGTTATAAAAATTAGTCTTTTAATTTTATAATTTTTAAAAAAATAAAGAAGAGACAAGACCTTACCATGATGCCTAGTCTGGTCTTAAACTCCTAAGCTCAATTTTCCTGTCTCAGCCTCCCAAAGTACTGGGATTACAAGTGTGAGCCACCATGCCCAGCTGTTATGACAATTAAATAATCCATGAAAGTGTTCTCTATTTATTAAAAATTCACTAAACATGAATTATTACCATTAAGAAAACTTTTTTTTTTTTTGAGTCAGAGTCTCACTTTGTTGCCCAGGCTGGAGTGCAGTGGCACACTCACAGCCACCGCAGCTTGACCTGCTAAATTCAGGTGATCCTTCCACCTCAGCCTTCCAAGTAGCTGGAACTACAGGCGTGCACCACCACGCACGGCTAATTTTTTGATGTACTGTAGACACAAGGCCTCACCAAGTTGCCCAGGCTGGTCTTGAACATTTGGGCTTAGGCAATCCTCTCACCTCTGCCTCCCAAAGTGCTGGAATTACAGGCTTGAGCCACCGGCCCGGCTCTACCTGTTTTACAGATGAGAAAACTGAGACTTAGATAAAGTAACTTGCTGAAGGGCATACACCTTGTAAGCAGAGCAGGGTGTGGGCAGGCAAGCTGGCTCCAGCCCTGTATAATGAGCAACATTATTTATAGTGAAAGTGCAAAGCCGAGATTCAAACTGGGCCAGACTGACCTGGTGCTTTCAGGAAATAATATTAAAGTTCCTGTTGCCACGTTCCTGTCTGGGTGGCTCTGATGAGATGCAGACAATAGCTTTTTATCCCACCCTGGGCCCGGGAGAGGAAAGTTTCTCTTCTGAACAGCATAACAATAAACCTGCAAGTTCTTCTCTGAGCAAAGAAAAGAAAAATAATAGATCCCGATTCAAGACAGCGCATCCTTATCTATAATGAAGACAAACAAAGGAAAAACTATCGTATTTTTTTTTTTTTTTTTGAGTTGGAGTCTCACTCTGTCACCCAGGCTAGGGTGCAGTAGCATGCTCACGGCCATCGCAGCCTTGACCTGCTGGGCTTAGGCGATCCTTCTGCCTCAGCCTTCCAAGAAGATGGAACTACAGGCATGCGCCTCCACGCCTGGCTAATTTTTTGACTTACTGTCGAGACGAGGTCTCACCCTGTTGCCCAGGCTGGGCTTGACCTCGTGGGCTCAGGCAATCCTCTCACCTCTGCCTCCTCAAGTGCTAGGATTCCAGGCATGAGTCACTGTGCCCAGCTTGAGCACATTTAAAGTAGGTGAGGCTAAGCTATGATGTTCGGTAGGTTCAGTGTATTCATACATTTTTTGCAACTTATACTATTTTCAACTTATTTAGGGTGGGCCCATCAGAATGTAACCCTAACTTTTCTTTTTATTCTATGATTTTTTTCTTTCGATTGACCCTTCTGAAAAGAATCTATTAATTTAAAAGAATAAGTTACCATAAAAGCCCTAGAGTTAGGGGAGAAAGAAAAAAGGAAATCCCCAGCAGCAATGATATTTCTTTCTTTTTTTTGAGTTGGAGTCTCACTTCGTTGCCCAGGCTGGAGTGCAGTGGCACACTCATGGCCACCACAGCTTCGACCTGCTGGGCTCAGGCAATCCTTCCACCTCAGCCTTCCAAGTAGCCAGAACTACAGGTGTGTGCTACCACACCAGGTTAATCTTTTATTTACTGTGGAGATGAGGTCTCGCCAAGTTGCCGGTGCTGGTCTCGAACCCGTGGGCTCAGACCCAGCCCGACCCTCCCCCCTGCCCCAATACCCACCCTTAATGTGCTACTGACTTTGTCAAGGTTGCCCCACCAGTCGCCATGCACAGGTAGAGCAACTGCTAGCAAATTCCTTCCCCGAACAGGTGTACTGAGTTCGCCTTTCTCTTCTCGTTGGCCATTTCTCACCAGCTAAGGTCAGTATGCTGGAGAACCGATCTGCAGTTTGGGTTGCCGTGGAAACATGCGCCTGTCAGGTGGAACTAGAGCTGGCCCCCAGCGTGGAGATCCCCACCACCTGGTCAAAGAAAGCCCGGTGGCCTCGGTGCCTGAAGCGTTGGCCCTCCCCAGAGAGAGTGGAGTGCATCAAGGTATCAGCGGGCAGGACCCCGGTTCACCACAGCAGAGACACACAGCATCCGTGACCGCCAACCAGCTTCCAAAGGAAAGCTGAGGTTTCTTTGGCCAGAGCAGCAAGGCTCAGTGTGTGGACCCTGGACCAGTATTAAACCTGAGAACCTGTTAGAAACACAGAGTCCCGGGCCCCACTCTGGACCTGCCGAGTGACACCCAGTAGGGAGGGCCCAGCAATCTGTGGGGGTTTTTGTCTGTTTGTTTGTTTGTTTTTCGAGTAAGAGTCTCACTCTGTTGCCCAGACTGGGAGTACAGTGGCACGCTCATGGCCACCGCAGACTTGACCTCCTGGGCTCAGGTGACCCTTCCTCCTCAGCCTTCCAAGTAGCTGGAACTACAGGCATGCGCCACCGTGCCTGGCTAATTTTTGACTTATCATAGAGATGAGGTCTCGCCAAGGTGTCTAGGCTGGTCTTGAACCCACGGGCTCAGACAGCCCTCTCACCTCCCCCTTCCAAAGTGCTGGGATTGTAGGCGTGAGCCCGCGGCCCGGCCGGTCTGTGTTTTAACAAGCCCTCCTGGTGATGTCAATCTGAGGCACGCTCAGGCTGGAGAGCTTCAGGACAGAAAGTGGCCTCCACATCCACCGTGGCTTGTGGTCCCTGCTGCCCCGCTCTTGTTCCCACACCGGACGTGCCGCCTGCTCGGTGACGAGGCCCCCCGACGGGCGGGCTGCTTCAGAAATGGCTCTCGACTTCCGCACTCGGCTTCCTTATTTCCCAATGTTTTCTCTCCACCCAGTCATTCGGGTTTGACTTGTTGGCCCGTGCAAGTTATCACTGGCAGCTGAGCTTCCTGCGTGCCGAGCAGGTGTTGCTGCAGCAGCTGGACGAGGACGAGGGCTGCCGCCGGAAGTGTTTCCAGGCCCTGAGGCAGCTGAAGGAGGACGTCTGGTGTCCGGGGAAGAGGCCCGTCCTCACATCCCACCATCTGCAGGTGAGGGTGGGGCGGCAGAGGGGCTGGGGGCTGGGGGAGCCGCTGTGGGCCTGGCCAGAGCCAGGGTGTGTGTGTGACGGTTCAGGGCAGGGCTCGAGTATCTGTATTTGCTAGCCCCCCAATCACTGTCGCGATGGCACTACAAACTCGGAAGGTATGTGTGACCCCGGCTCCCGTCATGTCCCTGCCCAGGGTATAATGGCGCTGCTTCCTCTCTTTCCTCTTCCAGTTCTCTCCTTCCCTTCCTCTCTTTCTTTTCCTTCTCTCCTTCTGTATTGTCATATATAGGACACACACATATATGTATTTTGAGTAGGAATCTCACTCTGTTGCCCAGGCTGGGTGCAATGGCACGCTCACGGCCACTGCAGCCTCGACCTGCTGGGCTCAGGCGATGCTTCCGCCTCAGCCTTCCAAGTAGCTAGAGCCAGAGACATGCGCCACCATGCTCAGCTAATTTTTTGGTTTACTGTAGAGACGGGGTCTCGCCACATTGCCCAGGCTGGTCTTGAACCACCGGGCTCAAGCAATCCTCTCACCTCCGCCTCCCAAAGTGCTGGGATTACAGGCGTGAGCCACCACGCCCGGCTCCATTGGTATATTTGATTCACCAAACTAACCCGCATGCTCACTTGTGCCAGAAATCCCGTTGAGGTTCAGAAATGAACAACCATGTGTGGTTTCATGCATAGCACTGGGTGATGATAAATCCATGAGTGCTATGCCTGCTCCAGCCTGAGGGCAACCACTCCTCCACACCACTTGCGGGGGTGAAAACGAGGCCATGTCGCGGTCACCAAACACACGTTGCTGCAAACCTGCTTCCAGGCTTTGGAACTTCCGAATCACTGGGCGAGGATTTCCCCTCACTCCACCAGCACCTGCCTCCCCTTACCCCAAAATCAACAGGATGCATGCATTCATTCATTCCTCCTTCACTCATTCAGCAAATATGTATGTACCTGCTGTGATTCAAGCCCTGCAGGCACAAGGGTGAACAGACACAGGTGGGCTTCCACTCTCCTGGAGCTGGTCCAGCAGGGGCGTTAGACGTGGGTCACACAAACCGTGGGTGCATGTGAAATCACGCGGCGAGGGTCTGCAAGAGAGCATAGCCTGGCTCTGTGAGGTACAGGGCAGCACAGCTTGACCTGACTGCGGACTCGGGGGGCTTCCCTGGAGAGGTGGCCTTTGACCACCCTCCCAAGCTCCTCTTTCTCAAATTGGGGACCATGTAGAGGGAAGCGAACCCTCATGTATGCAGCACCTGGGGTTGGGAGGTGGGACACTTGCAGGACGCCAAGCCCAGCCTGGCTCCTGGCTGCCTGGGAGCTGCAGCCCTTCTCCCTGCCCCCAGAAAGGGTGGACTGACTGTCTACTCAGGGAAGCACAGGTGCCGGGACAGCCACCTGCCTGCGAGGTGCCCTCCTTGCACGTTCCCCCCCTGTTCCTCCTCTCATTTGATGGACAAAGCCATCTTCCAACCCCATGTCACTCTTTCTGCTCCAAAGGGACTCATTTAAGGGCACGTGCCACATTGGTCGTCTCCAGCTAGCATGCTGACCTCGCTTGAAGGTCTTGTTCATTGAGAGGCAAGGGGTGTCTCTCCCCACACTTTGCACCTAGTAGCTCAGTAAATGTTTGTTGGCTTCACATCTTATTCAACTTTTTTCTTTTTTTTGAAATGGGGTGTTATTCTGTTGCCCAGGCTAGGGTGCAGTGGCACGATCATGGCTTACCGCAGCCTTGATCTTCTGTCTTGGGCGATCCTTCCACCTCAGCTTCCTAAGTTGCTGAGACTACAGGTGCATGCCACCATGCCTGGCTAATTTTTAAAAAATTTTTATTTATTTGTTTTTGTTTGTTTCTTTTTGAGTTGGAGTCTCACTCTGTCATCCAGACTGGGGTGCAGTGGCCGCTCCTGGCCACTGCAGCCTTGACCTACTGGGCTCCAGCGATCCTTCCGCCTCAGCCTTCCAAGTAGCTGGAACTACATGCACGTGCTACCATGCCCAGCTAGTTTTTTTGGACTTATTGTAGAGTTGAGGTCTCACCAAGTTGCCCAGGCAGGCCTCGAACCCGCGGGCTCAGGTATTCCACTCACCTCAGCCTCCCAAAGTGCAGGATTACAGGCTGAGCCATCGAGCCCGGCTGATTTTTTTTATTTATTGTAGAGATGAGGTCTTGCTGTGGTGCCCAGGCTGGTACTGAATTCCTGAACTCAAGTAATCCTCCTACCTCTGCCTCCCAAAGTGCTGAGATTACAGGCGTGAGCGATGATACCCAGCCTCGACTTTTTTTCTTTGCCCAGGATCACTAGTCTTTGCTTTGCATTCTTTTTTTTTTGAGGTGGAGTCTCACTCGGTCTCCCAGACTGGAGTGCAGAGGCCGCTCCCGGCCACCGCAGCCTCGACCTGCTGGGCTCCGGCGATCCTTCCGCCTCAGCCTTCTGAGTAGCCGGAATGACAGGCGCGCGCTCCCACGCCCGGCTGATTTTTTGATTTATTGTAGATATGAGGTCTTGCTG
>NW_007258470.1:4964-10215 GCF_000164805.1 Carlito syrichta | reverse complement strand
CCAGCAGACTAATCTACCTGCCATAATTAGATGCCGGATGGCTTGCCAGCTGACTTAACTAGCCACCTACCTAAATAGCTCGCTGACTTGACACCTGACTAAACTACCTAACTACATAGTTAACCTGCATTCCAGCCAGCTGATTTAACTAGTTGACTTAACTAACTAGCCAGCTGGCTAGCCTGCTGACTTAACTAACTGAATTAACTAGCTAGTCAGCTGACTGAACAAGCTGACTAAATTCACTAGCTACCTAGCTATCCAGCTGATTTCACTAGCTGTTTTAAACTTGCTACCTATCTAGCTAGCTGTCATATAGCTACCTGACTTAACTAGCTGACTTAACTATCTAGATTCCTGTCATATCTAGCTGACTTAATTAGCTAGCCAGGTGACAACTAGATGGAATAACTAGCATGCCAGTTGGCAGCCCATTTGACCTAACTAGCTTTTTAACTAGCTAGCAAACTGGCTAGACAACTGACTTAATGTGCTGACTTAACTAGCTACTCAACTGGTTAGCCAGCTGACTAACCTAGCTGAATTAAGTACTGGGCAGCTGGCTAGCCCACTGACTTAATTGACTAGCTACCTACCTATCCAGCAGCCTTGCCAGATGACTTAACTAAGTAGCTAGTTGCCTAGCCAGCACACTTAAATAGTTATCTACCTACCTTGGCAGTTGAATAGTCAGCTGACTTAACTAGCTGACATAACTAGATAGCCGGATGTCTAGACAGCTGACTTAACAAGCTACTTACATACTAGACCACTGGCTTGCCAGCTGACTTAACTACCTAGTTAATCTCCTGACCAGCAAGCTTACTTTGCTAGATGATTTAAATAGCTAGGCAACTGGCTGGCCAGCTGACTTACAAGACAGATACCCTGAAAGGCATCTGGCTAGTAAGCTGACTTAACTAAGTGACTTAACTAGTCAGCAAGTTTACTTAACTAGCTGACTTAACTAGCTAGCTACCTAGATTGCCAACTGATTTAACTAGCTGACTTAATTAGCTAGCTACCTAGTTAGCCAGCTGGCTGGCCAGCTGAATTATCTAGCTTATTTAACCAGCTATCCAGATGGCTGGCCAGCTGACTTAACTAGCTGACTCAACTAGATAGCCAGCTGACTGGTCAGCTGAATAAATTAGCTGACTTAACCAGCTAGACAGCAGGGTAGCCAGCTGAATTAACTAGTTAGCTGTCTAGGTAGCCAGATGGGTAGCAAGCTGAATTAAGTAGCTGATTTAACTAGCTAACCAGCTGGATAAGCAGCTGACTTAACTAGCTTGCTACCTAGCTAGACAGCTGGATAATCAGCTGACTTACTTAGATGACTTAACCACCTGGTCACCTGGCTATCCAGCTGACTCAACAAGCTGACTCAACTAGTTAGCTAGTTAGCTAGCCATCTGACTTAACAAGCTCTCTACTTAGCTAGCTAACAGGCTAGTCAGCTGACTTAACAAGCTGACTTAACTAGCTATCCAGCTGGCTAGACAAATGAGTTATCTGGCTCGCTATGTAGCTAGCCGGCTGGCTAGCCAGTTGACTAAACTGGCTAACTTAAATAGCTGACCTTCTTGCTAGTCAGCTGAATTAACTAGCTTGCTATATAGCTAGCCAGCTGGCTAGCCAGCTGACTTAACTTGGTGACTCAACTATCTAGCGAGCGGGCTAGACATTTGAATTAACTATCTAGTGACACAGGTATCTAGGCAGTTGACTTAACTAAATGACTTAAGTAGCTAGTCAACTGGCTAGCAGGCTTACATAACTACCTAACTACCTAGCTTGTCAGCTTGATAGCCAGCTGTCTTAACTAGCTAGCTACCTATGTAGCCAGCTGACTTGCTAGCTGACTTAACTACCCTGCTACCTAGCAAATCAGATGACTAGTGAGCTGACTTAACTAGGTTACTTGACTAGTTAGCTAACTAGCTAGCCAGCTGACTTTACTAGCTAGCTTTCCAGCTAGGCAACTGGCTAGCTACCTGACTTAAATTGCTGACTTAACTAGATAGCAAGCTGACTTAACTAGTTTACTAAACCAGCTAGCTACCTAGCTAGACAGCTGGGTTGATAGCTGTCTTAACCATCTAGCTACCTAACTAGCTAGCTATCTAGCCAGCTGCCATAACTAGCTTACTTAACTTGCTACCCATCTGACATAACTATGTTACATATATAGCTAGTTTCCTAGTCAACCAGCTGACTTAACTAGCTGAAATAACTAGCTGGCCAGATGACTAGCCATCTAACTTAACTAGCTTTATAACTAGCTAACAAGCTGGATAGTCAACTGACTTAATGAGTTGTCTTAACTACTTAGCCTGCTGGTTGCCAGCTGACTTAACTAGCTGACTTAACCAGCTACTTAACTGGTTACGCATGTAACTTAACTAGCAGGCTTCCTGTTTAGCCAGTTGGCTAGCCAGCTGACTTACCATGCTGATTAAGCTAGCAAGCTGGCTAGGCAGCTAACTTATCTAGATATCTACCTACCTACCTAACTAGCAGGCTAGCCAGCTGTCTTACCAAAGTGAATTGAACAGCTAGACTGCTGGCTAGTAAGCTGACTTATCTAGCTACCTACCTACCTACCCAGCTGTCTAGATGGATGACAAACTAGATGCTTTAACCAGCTAGCCAGTTGACTATCCAGCTGACTTAATTGGCTGACATCACTAGCTTGTAAGGTAGCTATCTAGCTGAGTTAACTAGCTAGCAACCTACCTTGCCAGTTGGCTACCCAGATCTCTTAACTAGATGAATTAACCAGCTAGCCAGCTGCCTAGCCTACTGACTTAAATAGCTCACTACCTAGCTAGGCTGGTGGACAGTCAACAGACTTAACTAGCTGACTTAACTAGCTAGCTACCTTGCTAGCCAGCTGATTTCATAGTTAGCTAACTAATTACCTACCTAGTTAGCTAGGTGACTTAAATAGTAAGCTATCCAACTACCTACCTATCTGACAAGCTGACTTAAATAGTTAGTTGCCTAGCTAGCTAACTGACTTAACCAGCTAGCTAACTAGTTAGCTTACTCATTATCTAACGTGCTAGCTAGCTGACTTAATCATCTGATTTAACTCATTAGCTAACGAGCTAGCTACCTGACTCAACCAGTTGACTTAACACTTTAGCTAACTATGTAGCTAACTGACTCATCCAGCTGAGTCAACTCGTTAGCTAACTTTCTAGCTAGCCTACTCAAGCAACTGACTCAACCTGCTTGCTAACTAGCTAGTTAGCTGACTGAATCAGCTGACTTAACCCATAGTTAACTAGATAACTACCTGACATCCTGCTGACTTAACCATTAGCTAACTACCTAGCTAGCTGTCTGAACCAGCTGACTAAATTAGAAAGCTGACTTAACTAGCTGACTTAGTTGGGTGACTTAACTAGTTAGCTACCTGACTTAACTGGATGACTTAAATCAGCAAGCTTACTTAACTGCCTGAATTCAATATTTAGCTATTTAACTAGCTGAATATCTAGTTGATTTTATGAATAGCTATCTAGTTATGTAGCAGACTTATGTAGCTGACTTAAATAGTTAGCTAACTAGTGAGCTAGCTGAATTAGCAAGCTGACTTAGCTAGCTACCTTGTTAGCTAGCTGACTTTGATAACTGACATAACTAGTTGGCTAATGAGGTAGCTAGCTGACTTAACGAGTTTGCTAACTGTTTTAACTAGTTTTTAAAGGGGTTAACTAGCTGATTTAACTAGTTGGTTAACGAGTTAGCTGGGTGACTTATCTCATTACCTGACGAGTTGACTGAGCACTTAGCTGGTTAAACACGTTGGCTGACTACTAAGCCTACTTGTTAGCTTGCTTAACAAGTCGGCCTAATAGTCAGACGACTACTTAGCTGGGTTAACTGGTTGAGTTACATGTTGGCCCACTAGGTAGCTCGCTTAACTAGTTGGCTGTCTGGTTTGCTGAACTAATTAGTCTCATGACTAGCTGCCCAACTAATTATCTCGCCTAACTTTTCTGCCCACTAGTTATCTGAGCTAACTTTTTGGATGAAAAGTGAGTCAATTAGTCAGCCGATTAGTTAGCTAAGTTAACTACTTGGCCATCTACTCCGCCTACAGGTTAGCTGACTTAATTAGTCAGCTGGCTAGTGAGCCAACTGGTCAGCTGAATTAAATAGTCGGCCAGCGAATGAGCTGACTGGTCAGCTGTCTTTAGTCGGCTGGCGAGTGAGCTGTCTGGTCAGTAGACTTACCTCATCGGCCAGCGAGTGAGCTGTCAGTTGAGTCAACTTAACTACTCGGCGTGCAAGTGAGTTGAAGTGTGAGCTGCCTTAACATGTAAGTTGGCACCTGAGCCTACAGGTGAGCTGAATTAACTACATGACTGGCGAGCAAACCAACTAGTTAGTTGTCCTGTTGGCCTACTAGCATGCCGACAAGTGAGTTGGTCTGTTGGCTGGTGAGTGAGCCAACTAGTTAGCTGACCTGATGGAAAGTGAGTGAACTCACTAGTTAGCTGACCAGCTAGCTGAGTTGGTAGTCAACTAGTTAGTTAAGTAACTAGCTGATTTGCTAGCTGACTTAACTAGATAGCTGACTATCAAGCTTGCATAACTAGCTAGCAAACAAGCTATCTATCTGTCTAGATAGCTGAATTAACTTGTTAGCTAACTGGTTAGTTAGCTGACTAACTGACTTAACTAGCTAGCTGACTAGCTAGCAGACTAGCTAGCTGACTTAACTAGCTAGCTGGCTAGCTAGCTAACTTAAGTGAGGAGGTAGTTGGCTGGCTAGCTGGCTAGCCAGCTGACTTAATTAGCTAACTACCTGGTGGGCTAGATGACTTGCCAGCTGGCTTAACTAGTTAGCTACCTAGCTGCCTACATATCTAGGCAACAGGCTAGCTAAAAGGCTGGACAGTTGGCTAGCCAGCTGGCTTAAATAGCCAACCAGATGGCTGGACAGTCAGATAGCAAGCCGGCTTGGCTAACCAGTCACTGTGCTGGTCAGTCGGCTACCAGTCAGTTTAACTAGCTGGCCACCTACCTGGCCAGATGGTAATCAGCCAGCTTGACTTGCCAGACATCTAGTTAGCCAGCCTGCTAACCATCTGGCTTAACTTGCTGACTTAACTAGATAGCCATCCGGCTAGCAAGCTGGCTTAACTAGCTAGCCATCTAGCTAGACAGCCGGCTGAAAAGCTCACTTAACTCACTGACTTAACTAACTAGCCAGCCGGTAAGCCAGGTGACTTAA
>NW_007258470.1:0-4524 GCF_000164805.1 Carlito syrichta | reverse complement strand
TAGGTATCTAGCAAGCTAGCTGACTTATCTAGCTGAATTAACTAGCCAGCTAGCTGACATAACTAGCTGACTTAATTAGCTAGCTACCTAGCTATCCAGCTCACTTAACTAGCTGAAATAACCAGCTAGCCAGCTATCAATCCAAATGAATTAACTAGTTTTTTAACTATCTACCGAGCTGGATAGCCAACTCACTTAACGAGGTGACATAGCAAGCTAGCCAACTGGTTAGCCAGCTGACTTAACTAGTTGATTAACGAGCTAGTTAGCTGTCCCACCAGGTGACTAAACTAGCTGAATTAGCTAGTTAGCTAATTAGTGAGCCAGCTGACTTAGCTAGCTATTTAGCTAGCAGACTTAGTTACCTGACTTAAGTAGTTGGCTAGCAAGATAGCTAGCTGATTTAACTAGTTGGTTAATGAGTTAGCTAACTGTTTTAACTAGATAAACGAGTAAATTAGCTGACTTAACTAGTTGATTATCGAGTTAGCTAGGTGACTAAACTTGTTGGGTGACTAGTTGACCGACTAGTTAGCTGGTTTAACACATTGGCTGACTACACGGTCGACTTGTTAACTGCCTTAAAAAGTTGGCCTATTAGACTGTCGACTAGTTACCTGGGTCAAATAGTTGACTGACGAGTAGGCCCACTAGTTAGCTTGGTTAAATAGTTGACATGCTGGTTTGTTGAACAAACAATTCACTGACTAGTTGACCAACTATTTAGCTGGCGTAACTAGTAGGCTTACTAGTTACCTGAGCTAATTTATCAGCTGACATGTTGGCCGACTAGCCGGCCGATGGTTAGCTAACTCAACTAGATGACCGGCTAGTAGGCTGACCAGTTAGGTGACTTAACTACTTGACTTTCGTGTGAGTCGACAGATGAGCTGAATTAACAAGTGGCCGGCAAGTGAACTGAATTGCCAGCTGACTTGACTATTCAGCCAGAAAAGAAGCCGACTTGTCAGCTTATTTAACTAGTTGTCCAGTGAGTGAGTCAACCTGTCACCTGACTTAGCTAATTAGCCGGCAAGTGAGCTGACTGGACAGCTGAATTTAGTTGACTGGCAAGTGAATCAACAGCTCAGAAGACTTAACTAGTTGACCAATGATTGAGCTGACCGGTGAGCCAATTTAACCATTTGGCCTGCCAATGAGTTGAGAGGTGAGCTGCCTTAACTAGTCAACCAACGAGCGAGCCAACCAGTGAGCTGACTTAACTAGTCGGCTGGTGAGGAAGCTGACTAATTAGCTGACGTGTTGTCCTGCGAATGAGTCAACAAGTTAATTGACCTGTTGGCTGGTGAGGGAACCGACTAGTTTGCTGACCAGTTGGTAGGTGAGTGAGCCGACTAGTTAGTTGACCTGATGGAAAGTGAGCAATCCCATTAGATAGCTGACCAACTAGCTGAGTTGTTAGCCGACTAGTTAGCTAAGTAAGCAGTTGATTTGCTAGCTGACTTAACTAGCTAGCTGACTAACTAGCTGGCCACCAAGCCAATATAACTAACTAGCAAACAAGCTACCAAACTGTCTAACCAGCTGAGTTAATTCGCTTTTTTACTGGGTAGTTAGTTGGCTAGCTGACTTAACTACCAAGCTGAAAAGCTAGCCAACTTGCTTGATGATTTAACGAGCTAGCTTACTAGCAACATGACTAGCTAGCTGACATAACTAGGTAGCTAAATAGTTAGCTTACTTGCTAGCTGACTTAACTAGCTAACTGACTAGATAGTTGACTTAACTATCTGAGTAGCTAGTTAGCTGGCTAGTTGGCTAGCCAACTGACTTAACTAACTAGCTTCCTGGTTGGCTAGATGGCTAGCCAGCAGTCTGAACTAGCTAGCTACCCCGCTGCCTAGCTGATTAGGCAGCTGGCTAGCTAGTTAGCAGGCTGTCCACCTGTATAGTTAGCTGGCTTAAATAACCAGCCTGATAGCTGGACAGTCAGATTGCCAGTCAGCTTAACTAGCCAGCCACCCTGCTGGTCAGCTGACTAGCCAGTCGGCTTAACTACCTGGCCACCTACTTAAGCAGCCTACTAACCAGATGGCTTATCTTGCTAGGCAGCTAGTTGCCAGCCGGCTATTTAGCTGACTTAACTAAATTACTTAACAAGTTAGACATCAGGCTAGCCAGCCGGCTTAACTAGCTAGCTACCTAGTTAGCCACATGGAGAGCCACTTGAATTGACTAGCAGAATTAACAAGGTAGACAGCTGGCTAGCCAGCTGACTCAACTAGGTGACTGAACTCATTAGACAGCTGGCTAGCCAGCTGATTTAACTAGCTTACATCCCTAGCTAACCAGGTGGTTACCGACCTGATTAACTAGTTAGCTACATACATGTCCCACATGCTTGCCAGCTGACTTAACTATCTAGGTCAGTAGGTATCCAGCTGGCTAACGAACTGACTTAACTAGGTGACCTAACTACCTAGCCAGCAGGCTAGTCAGCTTACTTAACTAGCTTACTTAACTAGCTAGCCAACTGACTTAACCTCTGACTTAACTAGCTAGCTACCTAGCTAGCCAGCTGATTTTACAAACTGAAATAACTAGCTAGATACCTAGCTAGCTATCTTGCTAGCTAGCTGACTTATCTAGCTGTCTTAACCAGTCAACTAGCTGACATAACTAGCTTACTTAACAAGCTAGCTACCTAGCAAACCAGCTGAATTAATTAGCTGAAATACATAGCTAGCCAGCTCTCTAGCCATCTGTCTTAACTACCTTTTTAACTATCTAGCGAGCTGGCTAGGCAACTGACTTAATGAGTTGACAACTAACAAGCCAACTGGTTAGCCAGCTGACTTAACTAGTTGATTAAAGAGTTATTCCACCTATCTGAACAGTCTGCTAACCAGCCGGCTTATCTTGCCAGCAACCTAGTTAGCCAGCTGGCTATCTAGCTGACTTAACTAGCTGAGTTATCTAGGTAGACATCTGGCTAACCAGCCACCTTAACTAGGTACACACCTTGCTAGCCAGCCGGCTAGCCAACTCACTTAACTCACTGACTTAACTAGCTAACCAGCTGGCTATCCAGCAGATATAATTAGCTAGCTACCTACCTAGCCAGGTGGATAGCCAGCTGACTTAACTATCTGACTTAACCATCTAGCCAGCAGGCTAGTCAGCTCAATTAACTAGCTAGTTGCCTATCTACCCAGATGGCTAGCCACTTGAATTAGCTAGCTGACTTAACCTAACTAGCTGGCTAGCCAGCTGACTCAGCTAAGTGACTTAACTCGTTAGCCAGCTGGCTAATCAGGTGACTTAACAAGCTGACATCAGTAGAGAGCCAGCAAGCAAGCCAGCTGTTTAAGTCAGCTATTTAAGTCAGGTGACTTGATATTGGCTAGCTAGTCAGTGAGCTAGTTAAGTCAGTTGGCTAGCCAGCAGTCTAGTTAATTAAGTCAGCTAGTTAAGTAGCTGGCTAGCCAGCTACCTAGCTAGGTAAAGATCTAGTCAAAACAGTTGTCTAGCCAACTAGCTATCTAGTTACATCAGTTAGTTTAGTCAGCTGGCTAACCAGCTGGCTAACTGGTTAAGTCAACTAGTTAAGTCAGCTGGCTAGCTAGCTGGCTTGCCAGGTAGTAAGCTAGTTCAGTTAGCTGCCTAGCCAGCCAGCTGGTTGGTTAAGTCAGGTAATTAATTCAGCTGACTTCCCAGCTGGCTACCTAGTTACCTAGCTACTTTAGTCAGTTGGAAAACCAGCTGTTTAGCTGGTTATGTCAGCTACTTCATTCAGTAGACCATCCAACTGGCTAGCTAGTTAAGTCAGTTAAGTCAGATGGATAGCCAGGTGTCTAGCTGGTTAAGTCAGCAAGTTAAGTCAACTGGTCAGGCAACTGACTAGCTAGGTTGCTAGCTAGTTAAGTCAGCTAGTTAAATTAGCTGGCTAGTTAGGTAGCCTTATATTTAAGTCAGCTAGTTAAGTCAGATGACTAACTAGTTAAGTCAGTTAGTTAAATCAGCTAGCTAGTCAGCTGCCTATCATGGTAGCTATCTAGTGAAGTCAGCTGGCTAGCCATCTGGTTAGGTAGTTAATTTACCTAGATAAGTCAGTTGGCTAGACAGCTCGCTAGCTAGTTATAAAGCTAGTTAACTCAGATGGCTAGACAGCTGGGCATCTAGTTATTTCAACTAGGTACTCAGGCAGTTAGGTCAGCAAGCTAGCTTGCTAGTCAGCTGAATTAACCAAGTTGATATATAGCTAGCCAGCTGGCTATCTAGTACGTTATATTAGATAGTTAATATATCTAGTTATATTAAGTCAGCAAGCTGAATTAACTAGTCTACTTAACTAAATATCCAGCTGTCTAGCCACTGACATAAGTAGCCAGCTAACTAACTAGCTAGCTGGCTAGCAAGCTGACTTAACTAGGTGACCTAAATATATAGCCAGTGGAATACACAGTTGACATAACTATCTAGCTACCTAGCTAGCCAGCTGTCTAGCCAGCTGACTTAAGTAGTGACTTAAATAGCTAGAAAGGCTAGCTAGCTGGCTGACCT